>NC_054599.1:4120880-4423380 GCF_004785595.1 Juglans microcarpa x Juglans regia
ATATATATTATAGTATATAATATATATACTATAATATATATATTATATATATAATATATATATATAATATATATATTATATACAGGAAAAAAATGATTTTCATGAGATAGAGGACATTTTCTTTTTTCAAAACTTTTCTTTTTTTATTTTTCTTTTCAATAAAAAAACCATGTCAGCGTCGTTATTTGATTTGGTGCGCCAAACCGCTTATATCTAGTAAGGCTCGTTGTAGTATATTATAATATATATTATAATTGTATTATAGACTATAGTGATATATTATAATATATAGTGATATAGTATTAGTATAACCACTAGTACAATTGTTGATGCGGTAAAAATTGCTCAACAAGCTGAAAGGGGAGAAAAAGTCATTCTCGACCCATTAGGGCCACTTGGGCCTCATTCGGTGTTGTTTGGAGCCCCCGGCAGTGTTCCGATACGGTTGTATGGCGGTAGTGTGTACGTCCGTAGCAGTGAATGGAAAATAAGAGCAGAGAAAGTAAACAGAGATGACACCAACATTTACTTGGTTCGGCACCAGGCCTATGTCCACTGGGGTTTAGGGAGGAGAAATCTACTATAATATTCTTATTTACAGTATCCATAATCTCTCATATCTCACTGTACAATAGTGATGATATATATAAATTTACTGGAGAAGAGGCATTTGCTGAAGCTCCCTTATGTGAAAGAGCCATCGCCCAGGAAGAAGAAGCTAGAAGAAGAAAATGAAGACCCGGAAGAAAAGGAGAAAGCCTTTATTTATCCTGACTGCCTTTCCCCGTGTGCGCCTCCTGCAGGTAAGGCCATGCCTTTGCACGTCTAGGGGCACCTTGACAGCCCATGCGCCCTAGTCCACTATGACCCCCTGGTACCCTGAAACCCCTGACAGCCCCACACCCACTTTACCTCTTGACAATCCCACACCCACATTACCTCCTCACCCTCTTGTCCCCTTATTTCTATCCAGTGGGCTTGGCTTGGTGGTCGGGCCCGTATGGGCTTCTTTATATTTACTCCCTCACAACAATAGGCTATAGTGATAATATATAATTATGTATATAGAATTTTAAAATTTAATATTATATTAACTAGTAATTTATCATATAATACAAAATTATTTTATATATAATTATATATAAAAATTATATATAATATAAAAAATCATATAAAAATATTTTATACAATATAAAAAATTAAAATATATATATGAACCGATCTGGGCCGGTTCGGTCCGGTGTTAGAAAAAGGAAATTCGAAATCGGACCGATTTTGACTAGTCTTGAGAAAAATAGAACCGATATCAGACCAGGCCAAATCCGGTACCGGACCAAACCCACTGGTCTAGTTTACTAGTAAATTGTTCTTTTTTTGGTACCCCTAATCCTTACACTTAACCCCAACAACCAAAAGCAGAGCAGTCCACTCCTCGTCGCACCAACACCCCACCTATCCCAACCTCTGCCGTGCATCATCGAAAAGAGAAAATAAGGCATAACGACGAAAAGAAAAAGGTAGAGAGATCGTGGGAAAAGAATATCATTGATATATATATATATATATATATTGCATAAGGAAAGGTTATAGCTTACACGTACAGAAAAGGAATCAATTACAAATGTCTCTTTACATGAAAGATAAACAATATAAGTACAAAGGAACAAAGAAGTGCAAGATTAGCCGTCAGGGTCTTCAGGAAAGGCATCCAACATCAAGTCCTTACCTATGGTAGTGTTGTGCTTCGGCGCCGCCATGTCTGGGAGAAGAGATAATAGATCTAGGGACCTCAAGTCATCCTACAGGTTCTCCAGCAAGTGGTCTTGCATCCTCTCCAAGCCATCCAAATAACTGAAAGACCAGGCTTGATCACAAATGTCCTTGACTTGCTTCAGCTGGTTGTTCAGGCAGGGAACAATATCTTGGACCGAGGTCAAGTCTGAACTCGAGTCCTTGATAATGGCGTTGCGGGAGGCCACCTGACGCTCCATCTCACCCAACTTGGCTTCCAACTCCTCCACTCGCAAATTCCCTGTCAGCATTGTGGCCCTAGCTAAGGCCATCTCGGCCTCTAGATCCTTTACTTGTTGTTGAGCCAGTTGTACGACCAGGTGTCATAATCATGTTGCTTCTTCAACTTTAAGTTCTCCTCCTGAAGCTCCTGAGCCACCTCCTTCAGCTCATTGAACTCCTCCGCCTAGGAGTCTAACAAACCCTATAGGTTATGTCGCACCTCCTCACAAAGCGCTGCATCGAGGCGATGTTGGCTGGCCTCATCTAGCGATTTTCCAAGATCAGACTTCAGCCAGGCCTTTTCACTGCGAAACCGAGCGTTCTGACGGTGAAGCCAGTCAATCCTCTTCTGCTTTCACCGATGGCTGGACCCCACCTTAGTAAGGGTCTTCATCACTCCTCTTTCTCCTTGCTCACATGCCTGATGTGCCGCCTGACCAGGTTAGATTGGGAGCGGAGTGTCCGATTCTCCTCCTCCATACCTCCTTAGTCGTCCACAATAAGGGTCACACATTTCTCCACCCCCTGACAAATACACAAGTCAACAATAAGGAAAAGAGAGAGAGGAGAAACAAAAGGATACACCACAGCTTACCTTGGAGAAGAATGCATTAAGTGTGTCCACCATCCCCCTGATGGACTTGGTGCAGGCTCTCTCAAACACGAACTCAGCCCATGGACCTCGCCTCCATCCTTGCGAGATGACCCCATGCGCCCCAAATGTAGGGAAGGGGAAACTCACAGATAAGAGAACTACTCGGCCCCTTGGGCGGAATCCTGGCATCACTTGTCACGTCACCCTAGGGCGCGCCTCAACATCCTTCTCCCCGACGCCAATAGATGCAACTACAGGAAAATAAGAACATGAAAATAGAGGCAAGAATGAACGAAGGTATGATTAGTCCGATAGGAATTAGTAGGGTAACTGTAAGGGGATTTTTCCTCCCTGTTGGTCCGTGTAGCAAGCCTGTAAAGGACCTTGGGGGAGGGTGAAAGAGCCCAACTAGGCACAACAACACTGCTCTAAAAGGAGCCTCTACAGAGTGCTCGACCAATGAGCAAAACTAACCCATGAAGCAACCCTCACGTGGAAAAGATGGACGATAGGGGCAGATGTGACTTGCCGCCCTGATACTCCCTAATGACACCTAGTCCTTGGAACCTATACAGGCAGGTAGCGAGAGATGCAGAGAACCATCAATCTCCTGACAACAGGCATGGAGAGACTTAAAAATGAACATCCGCAGGATAAAATGAGTCAGGGAGTCACGCCGCATTAATGGCGCCGCAGCTCGGACTCTACGCTGCATTAATGGCGCCACCACAGAAGCCACACTGAATTAAAGGATTCTGACTAAGCAAACAATTAAAGTGACACGAACTCCCTGAGGCAAGGTATGAGTTGTCCACATCCAAAAACCTAGTATAAAAACTGACCCATAGTACGAAGAACTCTTTCTAACTCCTCTAAGCTCTCCCATAAATTACTAAGGAGATATATTAACTTAAGTATCGGATACTCCCCGGCTTACACCAAGGCCTCCCTCTCTCTGTGTTCTCTTAAGTGTGCATGAGGTGCGAGGACCAAAACCCGAGTTGCTAGAACCCAGTCCAAAGGTGTATGAAACACGACGTTAACAAGCATATTTGCATCTTTTGCAACTCTCATATTCAACTACGTTAGGAAAAGAATATTGACTATTCTCCTTAAGAAGAAGGCAGGTGGAGGTCCAGAATCCCTCTTTCCTTTTTCCCATGCTTGCTTTCTTTTTATATATTTTATTTTACGTTTATTTAATTTTCAAATTCATAATTTTCATTGTTCTTTTAGTTCATTTCTCTTTAACTATATTGATATCATTACAAATTTGTGTATCTACAATTCATTAACAAAAGTATTGCAATATTATATTACAATAGCTTGTTGCACTAGGTATTTTATTTCCTGCACGAAACAAAGTCTCGACTAATCTCGAGAGTGCACAGGTCCTTAGCAAGGAACTTGCCACAAATGCTTCTCAGGTAATTCAATAAAAAATCTTCAAGTCCAATATCTTAGACCTAGAGGGAATAGACAACCAAGACCAAGACTACCACTTGAGACCATTATTTTTGGTACCGTACCATACCGGTAATATACACATTCCATACCGATCGAAATACCGGGTGTACTGGCTGGTATTTGATGTTTCGGCCGAAACATATATTTCGGCCGGTACGAGATTCAACAACTTCCGTTTGATGGCATTTTCAAAATTTTCGTAAACACTTAGGGGCAATTTTGGAATTTCACGTAACATCCTTTGGTTTTGCTTCTCTCTTTTCGGTTTCTCATTTTCAGCTTCTTTTTGGTTTTCACTTCCAGTTCCAAGCTTCCAGGCGGCAGCAGCACTCCTGCACTCGAGTCTTAGACGGCCAGCCAGCAGTCCGTCAGCTCCACCGTCGGTCGTCTCCTCCATCTCATCGCATGTTGCCTGGTCGCCATCCGCCGTCATCTCGGATTCTCGATCGGTATTTTTTTTGTTTTTTACTTTTTTTTATAAATAAATCATAATTGTATTTTTATAAATGTTTTATATTATATTGTTATAGTGTTTTTTTGTATTTTTATAGATGTTTTAGATTATATTGTTATAATGTTTTTTTGTATTTTTATAGATGTTTTAGATTATATTGTTATAGTGTTTGATTATATTTTTATAGATGGTTTAGATTATATTTTTATATATGTTTTAGATTATATTGTTATAGTGTTTGTTTATATTTTTATAGATGTTTTAGATTATATTTTTATAGTGTTTGTTTGTATTCTTATAGATGTTTTAGATTATATTGTTATAGTGTTTGTTTGTATTTTTATAGATGTTTTAGATTATATTTTTATAGATGTTTTAGATTATATTGTTATAGTGTTTGATTATATTTTTATAGATGTTTTAGATTATATTTTTATATATGTTTTAGATTATATTGTTATAGTGTTTGTTTGTATTTTTATAGATATTTTAGATTATATTTTTATAGATGTTTGAATCTCTGGTCAGTTCAGTAGTTTTAATCCAGTATTACTAAAAAATAGTTCTTTATCCAAAAGAGAATGCTAAACTAAGTAGTTTTAATTTTTAAGAACCCTGTTCGAGTCTAGGATGCATATATGCTTGTTGTTTTTATAAAGTTAATCATGTTTGGATTTGATGAGTTTCTTCTTAATGGCTTAAGAGCACTCTCATTGGATTAGCTAAAAGCTAAATCCAATGATTATTTAGCTATTAGAGTGCAAAACATGCTTACATTGGATTAGCAAAATTCCAAATATTTGAAATTTGGCTACAATAACTTTCAAAATTTTTTTCAAATTTGAAGGTTGCAATACATACATCAAATACATATTTTATTAATTATTTCTCTCTCCCTTTCTTTCTATCACATATTTTATCACAATTGATATATTAATTTGAGTTAGTGATATATTAATTTAATAAGAATATGATTATTAATTAATATATAATAGGTAGAATAATAAAATATGATAAAATAAAATAAATTAATAATTAAAAAAATTAAATATTTTTGAAATTATTAGTTATTCATTACTATATAATGAATAAATGTATAATCTAATGTAGAGATTTGATGTGAATAACTAAAATTAAATTCATCTTATATTATTTTATTATTATATAATGAAAAAGTAGCTATTTCAATGTAGAGATTTATGTGAATGGAATAGCTAAAAGTTAAATTTCTCTTACATTCATAAAAAATGTCCTTTAACTTTGGCTAATCCAATGAGAGTGCTCGTGTTACTTTTTTTATTCTTTAATAGTTAAAAATGTCTAGTTGTCAATCAACCGGTAGTATGACTTCAACTCTAACACTTGCTCCTGTAAGATCAGAAGATCCAACATGGGCCCATACACGTGCTGTGCCAGGGGTAAGAAATAATACTAAATGTTTATATTGTAATAAAATAATTAGAGGTGGCGGGATCACTCGGTTGAAGTATCATCTAGCTAGGATTCCAGCCGATATAGAAGCATGTAAAAAGGTCTCTGAAGATGTAAAATAGCAAATGAATGAGTTGCTTGATGAAATGAAAAAAAGTAAAGAAAAGAAAAGAAAAATAAGGTCAGAGATTGGAGGCGATATAGATTTAACATCTGATGATATTGATGATAGTAATAGTATGGAGAGATAGTTTCAGCTTTCAAAAGGTAAGGGGAAGTCGAAAGAATCTGGAACTGGAAAGTCAGTGGGGGATTGAGTAGATTTTTTGCTCCAAGAATAACTCCTAGGGCCCAATCTTCAATTAAGAGTTCTATGTGTTCAAATGAGATGATTGTAAAAGCAAAGATGGCTGTAGCATGCTGGTGGTATGATGCTAATCTGCCTTTCAATACAGCTCAATCCAAGTTTTATCAACCAGCTATCGATGCCATGACTGTCATCAGGCCAGGATTCAAGGGCCCATCTTTATATGAGTTGAGAGGAAATTTGTTAAAGATGGTTGTGGATGAGGTTCAAGATTATTTGCAACAAATTAAGAAGGTTTGGAATGAGACCAATTGTTCACTAATGGCAGATGGTTGGACAAACCAGAAGCAGCAATCAATAATCAACTTTCTAGTTTATTGTCTGAAAGGTACAATGTTCTTGAAGTCTATTGATACATCTGGTCTTAGAAAAGATGCTGAAACATTGTTTAATATCTTTGATGAGGTTGTTCAAGAAATTGGAGCTAAGAATCTTGTGCAGTTCATAACAGACAATGATGCAAGTTATAAAGCTGCAGGAAAAGAGTTACAACAGAAGTATGGCTCTTTCTATTGGTCCCCATATGCAGCTCATTGCATAGACTTAATGTTGGAGAATTTTTCTGATCCAAGATATTTTCTGCTTATTGATGATACTATAAAAAAGGTAAAAAAGATAACAAAGTTCATCTATAACCATAGTTGGGTTTTGGCATTGATGTGAAAAGATTTTACCAAAAGTCATGATTTGTGTCGTCCTGCAATTACAAGGTTTGCGACAAATTTTTTAAGTATCCAATGCTTGCTCTTGTTTAAGAAAGAACTTAGACAAATGTTTACTTGTGATAAATAGATTGCATCAAGTCATTCTAAGAGCAGCGTAGGGAAGGAGATAGCTGAGATCGTTTTAGAAGATAAAGAGTTTTGGGCTCAATGTCAATTTATTGTTAAAGTTAGTGAGCCTTTGGTTCGTGTTCTACGACTTGTTGACGGGGATGAGAAGCCTGCAATGGGATACTTGTATGATGCAATGGAAAGAGCCTAAGAGAACATAAAAGCAAGATGCAATAACAAAGTTAGTTTATTCAGTCCATTCACCAGGATCATTGATTCTAGATGGGATAGGCAACTTCACAGTCCATTACATGCGGCGAGTTGTTTTCTTAACCCTGAAATTTACTATAGCCCAAACTTTAAAAATAAAGATGATATTGTAAGAGGCTTCAACAACTTTGTTATGAAGATGGAACTTGATCCTGATACTCAAGACAAGATCATTGCAGAACTTGACTTGTATAAGAATGCAGTAGGTGAGTTTGGACATTCTTTAGCGATCCGCCAACGTGATAAGATTAATCCAGGTATTATCATTTATCAATATCATTTGTTAAATAGTGTGACCTTGTACTTTAAATTTTATCTTATTTTATTTTTACTTGTATTTAATTAATAATTTATAATTGTATTATTGTTATAGTTGCATGGTGGACCCAATTTGGTTGCGACATTCCAATGCTTCAAAGGTTTGATGTTCAAGTACTAAGTCAATGTTGTAGTGCAACTGGATGTGAGAGAAACTAGAACACATTTGATTTTATTCATTCGAAGAAGAGAAATAGATTAATGCATAAACATTTGAATAACTTAGTATTTGTTCGTTATAACTTGAAGCTGAGAGAGAGGTAAATTTTTTTAATACTAATGTTTTCACTGTTGAAAAATATATAACATTTTCATTTATATTTGATTTTATTTTGACAGGAGCATAAAAAATGAAAGATATGCTTTAAATCCATTCAATCTTGAAAACGTTGATTTGATAGAAGAATAGGTGGGTGAAGAATCTGAGCTTCTTGATGGAAAAGATTTGAATTGGACAATTATTGAGGAGCCATTAGCCTCACTAAATGAGGAAGATAATGATAATGTTGGTGTTGATGTTGATAACGTTAATGAAAATATTTTGATTAACATGTCAAATCATGATCCTTATTTTTTTTATGAGGATGAGTATCTTTGATGACGTGGTAACTTTAATGATTTTATCATGATAATGTTAGTGTTTATAACTTTATGTTAGTTGTAACTTAAAACTTAAAACTTGTATTGAGAAGTATTGAGTTTATGACTTATTTTGTTGTTATTTTGGAATACAGTTAATGCTTGTATATATATAATTTATCCAGGTATAATTTATTCCAAAACGGTACACAAAACTGTACCGGTATGGTACCGGTACCGAAATATTTTGTTTCAGTGCCTTGACCGGTACGGTATTCAAAACATTGCTTGAGACAATCCCTAAGGGTTATACACTAGATTAATCACGAAGTAACGAAAAATCAGTATGGATCTTCTAGAATACGGTGGCTTAAAGTTGTGATCTACACTAGTTACATGACCAAGATCAATAGTTTATAAACTTGAGTGGAGATTTGATGTGAATAACCAAAATTAAATTCATCTTATATTATTTTATTATTATATAATGAAAAAATAGCTATTCCAATGTGGAGATTTATGTGAATGGAATAGCCAAAAGTCAAATTTCTCTTATATTCATCAAAAATGTCTTTTAACTTTGACTAATCCAATGAGAGTGCTCTTAGATGAGCAAGCTAGCAACCTCACAATCCGTCACCCCATCCAACATGAGCCATCCAAGTTACACAATCAACATGAATAAGAACATTTTCAGTCTCACCTGCGACTAGATCATTAACAATCAACAATATCCACTGCATCTAATATACAAACCCTTCTAATCAAGAATATTCATCACATGACCTGAGATCAAAACATCACATATATAGACCTATAGATGGAGCCATTGCTTGAGAGAAGAAGAAACAAGAAGGAGAAAAAGAAAGAAGAGAGGTGGAGGTGAAGGAGGAGGAGGAGGAGAAAAGAAAGAAGAGAGATGCGAGATCAGGAGGAGGAAAAGGAGATCTGGTTAGGGTTTTTTTTACGTATCCACCCAACACCTGATCGCTTCTTCTAAAAACTAATCAGAATAATCCACTCCTCGTTGCCCACAACTAGAAAATAGAGTACTGCTGAAGGCAAAAATTTCTATTTGTGCATGATTAGGCTTATAATTAGGATCTGGACTGTTCAACATTTTAGGTCAATCTTGTCGTCCATGTTTCATTGAGTTGAAGATCTTTTGTGGCATTTTAGAAAAGAAAAATGATACTCTAGTGGTGCTCAAGATTCATAACTTTGTTAGAGATAAAGTGATTATAAACAAATGACTAATGAGCATTGAAAGTGCTTTAAACATCATCATTTATATCGAAAGTTGAGAATAATATAGAATAATATTTTTAAAGAAAATTGCATAGAAAAGTGCAAATTAAGGGTGCAAGCTTGGTTCACCAGTGGCAAGGAAAAGTAATACCCTTTCTATCCTAATTGTAAAAGTTCTAAAATATCCAACAAAGTCGCGAGAAAGAATGTTTAGAAACATCAACTTTCAAATGTGCGAATTCCATAGTTGAGTTTACATGACATGTAAAAATCAATCATAAAGGTCATGCAAGCAAGTCCACTCATCAAAATAAAAATCATTTTTTTTAATCTGGAAATAAATTTAGTTTTACTTTGATATTTATGTTTTGACTATGTGTGTGATGCATCTAAGCCAAAATGTCCCATTTTCTACCGTAGGAGGTTTTAGGAAAAAAAAGAGGTCATACTTTTTACAATTTGAGCTAGTGCAAGTTATGAATTGTGTTAATGATCATCAGGTTTTGGTGCATGTGGCATGTTGGAATGGTAGCTTGATTTTCTATTGAAAATTTCATTCCAAAGACTTAGCTCAATCCTGTCTCAACTGCGACTCGACACTTTGCTCGACAGTCCACTCGAGCAAACTCCAGACAAATTGTCCACTCGACGAACCGTTCAATCAAATCCCAGACAAATTGTTTGCTCGACAGTCAACTCAAACGAACTCTAAGCAGATTATTCGCTTGACACGCCGCTTGAAAGAATGTTCATAATTAGGGTTTTTTGCGCTGTACAGTATAAATAAATGTTGTTTTTCATTGTATTGTGACTTGGATTGGCCAGAATAGAGATAAAAGAGAGAGAACTCCTTTTATAAGATTTTGAGAGCTCATTAGATGTATTGAGACTTTTGGGATTGGAGAACAATTTGTGATATCTCTCTTGTACTCCATTTTTGTGATAATAAATTCTTTGAGACTGACTCCGCCAGTGGACGTAGGCTTGTTCAAGTCGAACCATGTAAATCTTGGTGTACTTTGTGTGATTGTTGAATTTTCTTTTGTTTGCTTCCGCTATTATATTTTAAATTAGCCACTGATAACCAGTTAATCCCAATATGGCATAGTTTGGTAGGGGTAATATATTTTTATCAACTTGGGGTTTTCAAAATTCTTTGAGATTAGGTTCATTTAGGCTTGATTTGAATAGTGAGTTGAGATGAAATGAAAGTTGAATAAAATACTGTTAGAATATTATTTTTATTTTGATATTTTAAAAAGTTGAATTATTTATTGTATTTTATTTGGAAGTTTAGAAAGTTGTAATGATTAGATGAGTTGAAATAGTTTCACTATCCAAACTAGGCCTTATTAAAGTATCCTAAGATTCTTGAGTTTGTTGTTGATGGGCTTTTTCTCTCAATCCCTTCCTACTTTCTTTTTCCTCCCAACTTTTTCAATGTGCTTAGGCTCTAAGGGTTGGCTGACTTCTATCAATTTGTTGAGCTAATTTATTTGGTGTGCATTGATATTACAACTACTTCTAAGGTAGTAAGGCTTATCAAAAGTACCTAATTTGGACATTCAGCTTGACAATAATTTGAAGCTCTAGTGATGGTAATTAAACAACTTGGAAAATGATTCCCTTACAACTCTTCTACATCAATTTTACAACTCTATGTGAAATTGAGGGTACTTTTGTAAATTTGTGAATTTTTTTTAATGAAGTGACACAATTGTATTGGTTGCTTATAAAATGAGTTATAAAGTAGTTGTAAAAAAATTGTAAGTGTATCATTACTCTATAAGAAAACCTTCCATTCTCCAGTCAACCTAGTAGTACTGACTTGGACAAACAAAAGTACGAACCAATGATCTTAATACTTTGATGATTTGACCTCTAGTCACTTGAGCAATAGTATAGACATTTTTTAGATTTGAAAAATGATAAATACACATTACTTTTTATAATATTTTACATAATAATGTTTTAAAAAGAGATATATTTTTGTAAAATATCTTATAAAAGTAATATCATTTTATGAATTTTTATTTTATTTTATAATATGTGCTGTGAAATGTGTTGTGGACATATTATTACTCAATTTCAATGCACTGGTGGTGCTGGAATATACATTTTCACAATCCAAAAATCTATAAAATTAGCATCCCTAGTTGATAGTTTTTGTAGATAAATAACAAAAAAATAAAAATCAGCAATTTCACTATATTCCAGCACATCAACAATATTCCAGTTCACTATATTCTAGAATTTCTGTAGTTCACAATATTCCAGCATATGTAGTCACCACATGACCACAAAATATAACAACATCATATAGATGAATAACCAAAAAAAAAACCTGGAATTTCACCAATATATAGCAGCCCAAAATGAATATTCTTAGTTACCTCCTTTGTTTATAGAGTTTGCTTTTAGTTTTCTCTATAACATGTGTAGGAAGTCATGGCCTCTTGCAACAGGGGAAAACAATGGAGGAGTGGCTAATGAAAATAAAGGCTAACAACAAACAAATCAAGTTTTCATTTAATTTGGTCAATTTGAATGTTTGATCCAATTTTTCTAAGGTTCCTTGAATTTTTGCCCAAATTTGGCCAAGACTATTTTGGTAATTTCCAGAAGAGATAAAAGTAATCATTTTTCTAATGAAGACATTTGGAAACCATTTTATTTTTCAAAAATTTAGACAAAAGCTTGGCTCTATTTGAATAGACTTCAATCTAACGATACCATGCACATACTGGGCACAAACCATGTATAAACTACAACCAAGAGTAAGAAGAAGCATAAACCACAAATCACAAACACACAACGAGTATGAAAAACCACAAATCAAAACCTAGCCACAAACCACAAAGCACAATCCACAAATCACTGTTAGCCACTAGTCTATCAAAATCACGGAATCCAAACGAGTATCTGTAACACATCCAATGGATTGATAGTGAATAAAATGAGATATCTCACTTCAAGGGTGAGAAAACCTCTAAGAAATTCATAAGGGAGAAGAATATGATATGAAGAAGAAATTTTTATTACTTTCTGGTTAAAGAACAAAGAGAGCCCTTGGCTCGTTACTTAAACATGATGACCCTTACATGGGCCCTAACTAGCTCAACACTAAAAAACAACAATGAAAGGAAGAGTCTTCTAAATATCTCAAGCCCATTACCGGCTAAACTACAAGTCCAACTAAATAGTAAAAAACATTCTATAAAATAAAATTCACAAAACAAGCTATGAAGTGGCCCATGGGCCCTATTATCATTGTAAATTGGGTTGGCTCTTGTAAATTGAAGTGTAACAAACCCTCCCCCTTCAAAGCACCTTGCCCACAAGGTGTAGTTATGCTTCAGCTCCTCCTTTGTAGCTAAGACCAGCTTCTTGCCCTCAAAGTCCTCGAGCTGATCCACAGTATTTCTATATGTATCATCTATCATAAAGAGGACCTCATAACCTTTCTTCTTCAGTTTCTCCAGGAAGGAGGACGAGAATGGCAGCGACTTTCTCAACCTGAGGCAGAGAATGACAGCATGGTGAAGACAACAGTCCTCAATGAAACCCTGTAAAGTCTTTGGCCACTCGTTCCTCATCAACAAAATGTTCTGCCCAAACCAGCATTCACCATACTTTCCATTGTATTCCAAGTCACCATAGCTCTCTTCGAAACTTGGTTAAAGAATTTCCTAGTGCCCTTTATCTCCCATTGCTTCATATATCCTATTATCTTGACATTTCACAAGACCAAATCTCTCTCCGAAATTTAATCAAAGAGCAGCCTTACAATACCCAACTGTAATGAATTCACCATTTTATAGCTCTTATTAATATTGCCAAATCCCATCCTCCCATGTTCACCTCTATCCCATCCATATACCAAAATGATAGATGCTAGCATTCTATCTACATGATCCCAGAAAAATTGAACATGGATCAATATTTCAATGATGGCGAGGAAAAAAGCCACAAAAAGATGGCAAATGGGTTGACTTTGTTTTGGTGTAAGTAAAGCAAGATTAGAGGCTGATATTATCAGTCTAGTAGCAGAGTAGCCTAGTTCTAGACTTAGCCCCAGCTTATTTTTACACCAGTGACCAGAAGGCAACTGAGCCAAACAAAGCAAGCATAGTGCAATTGATGCCAATTGATACAGTTCATTGGTTAGTGATGATAGGCTTATCATGAGTTTAAGTAACCAGGGAACACAAGTACGGAACAATACTGATAGAAAAACCAAAATTGTAATTAACATCACCTGCACATTAGTCATGGACATCACTCCTTGCAGGTCATTAGAAGTCCAACCATTTCACAAACAACGTTAAGCTTTGTAGGTCCAGTCAAAATTTCGCTAGCAAATTTCCAGGAATAATTGGTTGTCCAGCACAAGCAAAGGCAATGCCACCACAAGTTGCTGAGACAATTACCAACTTCGAGTACC
Source organism: Juglans microcarpa x Juglans regia (assembly GCF_004785595.1). Classification (NCBI taxonomy): domain Eukaryota; kingdom Viridiplantae; phylum Streptophyta; class Magnoliopsida; order Fagales; family Juglandaceae; genus Juglans; species Juglans microcarpa x Juglans regia. The sequence continues at coordinate 4,134,840 of NC_054599.1, forward strand.
CAGAGATTATTGAATTCCAACCAGTGAGGGTCTCTTGATGCATTTCATCAAACAATTCCCGAGCAACGTTTCCTCTAACTAATTTCTAGTTGTGACTCAATATCTCAAAGCCACTTTTCGAAGTGTACCCTTACAACAAGCAAGAAACCCCACTCACGATTGCAGCAATCAGGTGATCCGCACTTGCAACGAGCTCGTGGACGAACAAGGTTGGGTTGTAACACCCCGAAAAGACATGACATGAAACACGGAGACCTTTGTGGAGGGAAACATGGAGAAAATGAGCATCACACCGCCATTTACAGACCATTCCAACTCTTTGAGGATGTCCCATTGTCCCCACCCTAGGTGAGACACCTCTGGACCCATTATGCTCCTGCTCCGGAACAACCCGGCTTCGACTATAGGCATCATTTTCCTCTCACCGCTAGAGTACCTATTTGACACCACCACCACACGGTGCTTGAGCTTCCCAATCTCGATCTGGATCTCTACTGGTAGAGCAGAGTGGGGCTTAAGACTGAATGCTCTGGTCAGTTTTGCCCAATTGAAATCAAGCTTAGAGGGAGTCCACACAAGCGTAGCATTGTTGGTGATGAATCAGAATGCAGAGATAGGTGCGAAGGTGGCATCACGACGTCGTGGAGAGCTGAGTAATATAGCTGCGACCTGAGCAGAGTGAGAATGCCATAAGATGTTGTAGTCAGCTAGTTAGTCGTAGAGGACAACAGGGTGGCATTTTGGATGGCGAGCCGACGAGTACCGTTACTTGTAGAGGACCTGCAGTGCAAGGTGAGATTTGGAGATATCATACTAGATGAGATAGTGGATATCAACGACAGTGGCATCGTTGTAGAGCTCGACGCAGGCTACAAGATGCCTCATATGGCTACCAGCCATGGCCATAAAGAAATAGCGAGTGAAAATCATATCTACGGGATAGAAAATTCTAGCAGGAACAGTGAGGGAACGAATGTACATGCCATGAGGGAAGAAATGAAGAGCTTGGAAAATATGTGTTTGGTTCTCAAGAAAGTGTAGGAAAAGAAATGAATCTGAGTGATCTCCTTTCTCATATGCCCAAAGATTGCTTGAGGAGTTGAGGAGAAGAGACATCGAAAAGAAATATCACCTGAGTCAAACTCCCATCTAGTGCACAGGAAATCAAGGATACCACAATCCTTGTCATTGGTGCAGAGAATGGTCCCAATCACTGGTTCCACTCTGTTTCTGGCTATGATTTAATTATGGCTTGGTACAATCGTTGGAAATGGAGGAAACAGAATAACAGAGGAATTTTTTGGAACAAGGAGAAAAGGAATCTTGTTGGGATTGACTTCTCCCTTTTTTTTTTCCATCGTCGCTGCGTGTTCTTCATCTTCCTGCAATGTACAAAGTTGGTATTCCAGATAGGTTAATCTTCATTGAAGTTGTTACTGAAATCTTCAAAGTTATTCCTGACATCTTTGAATGTCTAGAGGATAACTTCATAACGTTGTTGTGATTGTTCAAGCAACTCCTTGATTTTGAGTAATGATGAGAGAATTTCTTCCATTTTCATATATTGATAATATAGAGATCAGTGTCTCTTTGATACCAATTTATAACACGTCCAATGGATTGATAGTGAATAAAATGAAATATCCCACTTCGAGAGTGAGAAAACCTCCAAGAAATTCAAAAGGGAGAAGAAGTTTCTATTACTTTCTTATTAAAGAATAAAGAGAGCCCCTAGGTTATTACTTAAACATGATGACCCTTACATGGGCCCCAACTAGCTCAACACTAAAAAATAGCAATGAAAGGAAAAGTCCTCGAAATAGCTCAAGCCCATTACCGGCTACACTACAAGTCCAACTAAATAGTAAAAAATATATTATAAAATAAAATTCACGAAACAAACTATGAAGTGGCCCATGGGCCATACTGTCGTTGTAAACTAGGTTGGCTCTTGTAAACTGAAGTGTAACAGTATTAGAAGCCAATTCGTGAGTATCAAGGAGCAAGAAATTTTACCCAAGGGTTTTTGGGTTGAAATATGCAAGATTATCGTTGGGTTCTAGGCCAAAAAAAGCAAGTCTGTCATTGCATTTTTCACTCCGCTAATTTCGATTTTGATATAGGGAAGATGTGAGAGTCATCAACCGAATGGAGTAACAGCATGCGACGGACACCCAAAATAGAGAGAAAATGCCCAAAATAGAAAGAAGCAAAGAAAAGGAAAAGAAAAGCAACAATCATACCTGGGACGACGAGAGAAATACTTAGATGAGAGTAATCCTTCAAAAAGTTTCTGGACACAAAAATGGTGAAGAGGGGAGGGAGAGCAGAACGAGTGCCTGTGGAGAGAAGAAGGAAGCTCGGCTGGAAAACAGAATTTCGAGGGAAAAAGGGAGGCCAGAAGAGACGTTTATTCAATAAAAAATTATTTGGTCTTTGTGCAGTAGAGAGCACAATATGACCGCCAAATGTAATATACTATAACTCAAAGTCATATTATTTTTCCTTTGGCTAATCCAATACAACTAGTTTTATGTTAAATTAGGCAAATTTTAGATGTTATTGACATTTAGCTAATCCAATACCAATGTGGTCTAATACATGCCCCATGTTGGGCTACACAACTTTGAGGAGTTTCCAAAGACTTTTGACTTCGAAATACGAGGATTTCTTGTGAACATGCATCTATTATCTTGAATCTTGAGTTGAGCTGGCAAGGGCATGAAAGATTGTTTGCAACAAATTGTATTATTCGATTGTGCAATTTACTTTTGCTTGTAATAGTTTTTCTCTAACTTATGGCATCTTTTGCTCTTGACTATTTCCATTCGGACATGTACCAGTTACTACGTTAAAAAATGATGGGTTTCTAACATCAACGGACGTCGAGTAATCACCTTTTTTTTTTCCTTGGATAATATAAATAAACAAGCACAAAGGAGGAACTCATCCCATCTCAAAATCATCACTGTTTTCGGCCGGAATTTTCCGTTTCGGTGTAATATCCACTATAATATACCTCGTCGTTCCGTTTCGGTCATTCCGATTAAATACCAGTTATTCTGGCCGAAATTAGTATTTCAGACCCTATTCCATTCTAAACTGTTTTAATGGCAATTTTGTGTTTTTCTTGTGCTTGAATGACATTTTTATAAATTTTAAATCTAGATAGTATTTAATTAATTATAGAATATAAAATGTATTTATATAATGTTAATTTTTTGTAACTTTAAATATGTCCCATCATTCTCTCTTTTTAAATATTATTATTTTTAATAATTTCTTTGCTCTTTTACTTTTTTCCTTATTTTATTGTCTCAACTCTTGTTTATAATTTTTTCAACATATGTTCATTTTATAAATCGTCAATTCTTATATATATATATACATGTATTTATTATATTACTTATTAGTTCATATATACATATAAATATAAAAATATATATATATATAATATAGTTAATCTTGAAACGGCAAACAGGATCACACTCATACCGAAATATTTCATTTCAGTACTTAAACCAGAATAATCACTTGAATGAAATTTAAAAGATTGATATGGTATAACAAATTAAAACGATAATAACCCGAAAAATTTATCAAAGAAATAGTCTGATCCCATAGACAGTCACCACAAAGGCGGCATTCAGAGGAATTTACGAATCAAATTGCTTTGAAACGTCTGTTACATGAAGATCCCGCAATAAGAAGATGCTCATTGAATTTGATTCTGTTGGAATGATGGTTAAAGATCTCTAATTTGACGGCAGGTGAGCAGAAGTCCCAAGATGGGCAATATGGGCAATTTCCTAACATATGATTTTTGACATTTTGTAATTTTCAATTTACGAACCCTTTTTTTACTCAAGATCGGAGGTTTGCTCATGAGAAAGCCATATATAAGAAGTAAATTCCTTAAATAGAAGAGCCTCGTAACCATTTTGACAAGCCTCAGCTCATGCAAACAACGCCTACCAATCAATCCATTGATTGGACTACGCGAGAAATAAATGTAGTAACTAAACTTCTATTTCCTTCTTATTCGTGTAGGCTAGAGCAATCTACATTATAAAGCTCCACCCAAAAGTACTTCAAAAATATTTATATCAACATGAGCTAAAATAAAAACGAAGACTTTCTGATTTCCTTTTTTCCGTAAAATTTACCAAAAACAACATAAGCTTTATCTTGTGGAATTGAACCCCTATTAAAAGGAAAAGGATGAAAAAAATAAAACCAAAATACCCCCCAAAAGATGCTTTTTCCAAAGCATCTTCCACTTCAGACAAAACATCCCCTAACCCTAATCCCATCCCAGCCAACCTTTGAAACCTGAAAAAAATAAAATCAAAAAAGAATTCCCCGTTTTAGGAGGCAGGATTGGGGCACCTTCGATCATTGCATTACGCAAAATGCAGACTTCCAACCAAAACCCAACCTCTTCTTTCATACCACTCATCGGCCTTCTTTTAAAACCAAAGAAAAGAAAAAGAGAAACCATATCTGCCATCAAAAATGGGAAGTTCTTGGCTCTCGTGGGCGAGGGAGGAGAAGGAAATCAAGCTTAGGATCCAGAGTCAGGTGGACCCAACTCAGCGGATGCTCCACCCAAACTAGTCAAATGAGATTCAGACAGCTTTGAAACAATTGGCTGCATGCCTCGGCAAACTTTAAAGGACGGCCTCCGTTTCACACACTGCACAAAAATGTGTACACAAAATCAGTGAACTGCTGCTAAATTGTGGCACTAAACATCTTATAATAGCTTTTTTTCTTTTCCTCGTTTCTTTTCTAATTTTCCTCATCTTATAATAGCCTTTTCATTTTCATATCTTGGTACTGTAAGAACTCTCCACAGTTGAATTCTACGTGGTCACTAACCATTCAAACTGGTTCAATATAACAAAGAGTGCAGTAATAAACACTAATCCCCTTACCCTTAAAAAAAATGGAAAGGACAAAATAACAATTTCAACCAATTATTTATTTGATGGGATATTTTGGTTAATTTAGAACCCAGGGTTAGCTCCTTAGCTCCAAGTAAGGTCATAGCAATAAAAGCTGTACAAGGCAAGAATTCTTTACCTCTTGATAAAAGGCATTAATCTCCTCCTCTGTGAGGCCTTCATCCTCACCAGAATTTTCCTCCCAGCCAAGGGAACGAAGGAAAGCAGCCTCTTCCTCGTCTGGATAAACTGTTTTACTGGAACTCATGTCATTCTCTCCAACAGCAGAACACCTCTGAATGACATCTACACAGGTATCACCATTGCTAGTCATCTCAGCACCATTCTCAGTAGCATGAGGACTTGCAGAGGCAGTGATGACTTCCCCCATCACTTCATCAGATTTCTCCATGGTGGGAGATGTAATAACAGGGCCTGAATCTGGGAGAACCGTGGGATTATTCATTGAAGTTTTCTTTTTTAGGAGATTAAAGAAATCATTCCGGCTTTGTGATTGAGACAAGGACGCTTTTCTTTCCAACGTAGATCCAGATTTCAGATTCAGTGCAGCTACCTTGCGTTCCAGAGAAGAATTCCTATGGTTGTGGGGACTCCTCAATGGAGTAGGGGCAACAGATGAAGTAACAGGAAGCTGGCTATCTTCTGCCTTGCCAGTGGGGTTGTTTATTGGACTAGAAACATCCTTTGGAGTATGGGAAACACCATTTTCCCATGTTGGCTTCAGTACAAGAAACTTCCCATGAGACGTCTTTAGGGCATCAGACTTTACATGCCCACCACGAGGAGATTGATTAGCAAGTTGTAAAGATGAGGACTGAAGCTGTCCACTCTTAGCAGCAACATTTGCGTCAATTGTTCTGACCACTGTTTTGGAATTGAGGGACTGAAAAGAGAATTAGCATCAGACAACCTAATCAGAATCCTGATGTGTATGAATGCATAGACTGACTGATAGGTAGATAGATAACAATCGCTAACTCCAGATATAAACTACAAACTAGCCAAGTCCATTTGATCTTAGACGACCAATCACAATCCATACCACCATGTTCACACTTGGAAACACACACAAAAAAAAAAAAAAAAAAAAAACCAATTCTTGTAATGTAAAAATCAACATCCCAATAATGATTCTAAAAAAGTTACACAGATCTCATCTTTACAGCACAGCTTCACCAGTTTCAAACTCCTTTGAAAGAAAAGCTTAATAACCACCAAGGAAAATCAGTTCATATATATTTTTCTATGAAGAGGAAGCCCAGAGACTTGTAAATGCAACATGTCTCTTACCCAGTTAAACCTTGGACCCATGCAAAACGCCCACATCAAACAAATCAAGTAAATCCTTGGCTTTTCACAGATGAAACATGGACCCTTAAAATTGTTTGCACCCAGGGGTTCGAACCTTAAACCTAGGGCTGAGCACTGACTGAATCGGAGTCGGTATTCAGGAAATCTAACTCGAACTCCGACTCCAACTTACATAGGCTCCGATCCGACTCCGATTTATCGGATCAGATTTGGGCTTTTTTGGCCTTCATATTTAGCACATTTTAAACACGACTTTACATATAATAGATCATTTTTTGTGGGCTTTCAAGTTTACTATTTTAAAAAAAAAAGAACAAAAACAAAAACAAAACAGATTTTAGATTTGAAAAAAAAAATATAACTAAAAATATTTCATATGCCATGCAAATGTAATAAAAATAAAAATTTAAAGAAATTAAAAATATACACTAGGCCCTTTATACTATTCTTGATATACCATATCATTCATAACTTCATATTAGAGTCTCAGACTCCTAAACCAACTAAAAACAATAAAATGATTGTTCAACCCTCTAGTCAGGGCCCAAGGCCCCAAATAACAACTAACAAGTAAGAGCAACCATGAGCCATTATGGTCTGATGGCAATGTCCATCATCCAATCATTCACTGCTGAATAAATTACAAATAGGAAACACAACCAGCCACTCAAATACAAGCCAAATATTGTATTAGAATCTAGTTACATACTACTATATTAGAATCTAGATAATAAATAAATAGTCTTACAATATATACATTATACATGGTACATGACTCACTATTAGCTAGTCAAGTTTCATCTTCCCTAATATATGTAATATGTAAGATAGTGATACTATGATGTGTAGTGTGTACATGTAATTGATTATTAGTCTATTAATATTATTCTTTAATAATTATCACATTGATTATTAGTCTATTAATATTCTTGAATTGAACTATATAAGTCCTATAATTTTTTAAGTACATAAATACTACATGTTTTTATTAAAGTAGGATTCGAAGTCGGAGGTAATGTTGGAGTCGGAGCGGAGTCGGTCAGACAGCAAATCCGACTCCCACTTTAAATGCAAAAAAAAAAAAAAAAAAAAAAAAAAGCACTCTGACTCCATTTTATCAGAGCTCCGACTCCACCATACAGAGTCAAAGCAGAGTCCGAGTCCGAGTCAAATTTCAGATTTTTGCACAGCCCCACTTAAACCGAGGAGAGCATACTACCAAAACTAAGGTCCTTAGCACTTGAGCCAACTCCTAGGGGTTAAGTTTGTTTTAACAATATAGGAAGTATGCTCTCTAGGCCAAAATGTTTGTTATTCCTATCTCAACCATCTTGTACTGTGTATGATTATTATCTATGCCATTAGTTTAATCATTATCTAGAAGGTGTTTATTCTAAGTAGCAGCTCAAAGTGAAACAGCACCAGTTTCTAGTCTTGGCATCAAGAACATAAACAAAAATGCATATAAAAAACTAGTTCAGCTATCAACCAAAAGCGTTCATATGATAAAAGGTCAACAAAATTATCTTTTGATAAGTAAGAAGGTCAACAAATTTATATCACACTGTACTCCTCTACCCTCACCATGCAAGCACCAATGCCCTGCCGCGGGTGGGGGGGAAGAGAGAGAAATAAAGGGGAGGGGATACAGGGGAGGGAGAGAAAGAAAATCACATTTATCTCTAACTTCACTGAGCCAAAAGCTGAATTCGTTTAACAATGACACGCATGAAAGAAGACGAAAATAATCTATAAATATTTACTTCTAGTTGCACTAAACCGTCAATAAGGTTTCCTTTTATAAAACTACGGAAAAAAAAGTGATATATACTAAAAATTAAATCTACCAATGAGCAATGCTTTAATAACAAGATGATATTATGATAACAATGCGGTTAGCACAAATCAAATTACTATTTAGAAATTTCTACTTTTATGTAAATAAGCACAATTCAACAAGGCCACATGCAGTCCCACCAGCATACTGAATTTTATTTATAATCTTTTTTTTTTTCCTGAGTCAGTGTTTACAACATAAAACAACCACCAGAAACAAAATCATCTGAAGTATGCGGCAAGCATGCATAATGCAACCCAGCTTTCTGTTCAAATAAAAGTTTAAGCTACCGCAGCAACTAGTGATCGCAAAGAAGGAAAAATGTAAATAATTTCAGGGACATCAAGCACTGTCCATGAGCAAAAAATAAGGTGAAAAATAAACGCCACTAGCAGGCATATAATAGGTAAGATAAAGCAACATCTATTGGTTGTGAGTGTCTGTCTACCCATCTCTATCTACTACTAGTTGTGAGCGTCTGTCTAAACAGAGTGCTAGCTCATGGCCTTCAGTTTTTTCCCCTATATTTTTCTTATGCCAAGTTACATTATAATAATGAAGTCACCACAATTTCTCCTTGTCTATGAAAACAAATGTAAAAAATTAGAAAATCAAATAAACAACTTAAAATAAAAGAAAATTGAAATTATGTACATATTATGGTAAACTACTCTCAGTTTTAAAATATAGACAATTCATTAAACATAGGTTAAGCTCCAAGAACAAAAAATAAAATAGATGTTGAAAATTCCTAAAATATATCTGCGTGGATAGCCATAGTGAACTCTTTTTTTTTTATAAGTATAGCCATAGTGAACTCTATATTACCTGCAAACCCAAAGTTCTAAAAAGGCCGCAAACGCTTAAATCTTCCTCTGTTATTTTCTTTTCACTCTAAATTCAAGTGTATATTGGGCACTGGGAGCTAGCAGCAACACAAGATGGATTCACCTTCAAAAAAGGAATAACTATACTTCTACCCAGCTTTACAACCCAAAGGAACAAATGCATACTAGAAAGAAGCCAGTTATATAAAAAATTTTTTTATATCTACATGGGGGTGGGGGGATTCGATCCTTGGTTCTCTTAGTGAGAAACCAAGGTGTTATCAATTGATCCAAAGGATCTTGGCACCAGTTATATAAACTTACACTATAGCAACACACAAGTAATTATTGAAATCTACTTTGTAAGTCTTTATACACACAATGTGCTAGTCAGCACGCCATGACAAATTTTTTTTCTTTTGCTTCAAATGAAAAGGAAAAAGAGCTCTGCTTTGCGTACTCCTTGAACACTCCACTAATGTGATTGGCCAAAACAGTTATTTTATATTAAAAAAAGTGACGCAACCAATCGCATTAGTGGAGTGCGCAAAAATGACTGCACATTGAGTTTTTGAAAGAAAAATTGACAGTGCTGCATAGCAAAGACATAACACAAACACATCTTTGCAGATCTCTAAGAACACCTACCCAAGAAATTTGACTTTCAATCCCCCCCCCCCCCCCACCCACCTTAAAAAAAAGGGATATGAAAACAAGGACAGACAGATACACAATCCCTTCCAAATGCCTATGAAAATCAGATGAGTACATGATTTATTTCGAAGAGGTAAAGGTGACAATGCTTGAATAACTTATGTCAAGCTACAAATCTAGAATCATTCGTTCATTATCTATCCTAAATCTTACAATTACTATATTGTTTCGGATGACCCATTTTTTGGTTTCTTATGATACATTGAGAAAAGCTATTTAAGTTGCAGAAGATTATATGTTCCTAACTCAAACTACTGACGTTGGCTATCCTATACAATTTTAAAATTTTTTATAACTAATAGCATTATATCGCATTCCAATATTCAGCAGGAGATAAGCACAAAAAAGAACAGAAATTTAATTAGAAAATTACAATCTAATTTATAGGCTAATAAACATCCTAAAATCCTCTGATATATTAAAAGATTATTCCTTCGATTAAACTAGCTTCCACAAGCATCTTATGGAGATCCTCTTACCGAAGCTTTAGGCATTGAAGGTGTGACCGGTATTAATTGCCTCGACTGCTTAATAGCCAGTTCCTCCCGTCTTTGTGTATTGACAGAGACCTACAAGTAGAAGAATGGTGTCTTATAAACTCAATCACAAGAGTGAATATATAGATTCGGAGGATCAGGCAACTTGTTCAATTACCTGAGGAGCAGTACTAACTCGTGGTGGAGCCTGAGCCAATGCTTCAGCCATATTAAGACCAGTCATCACACTTGGAGCCCCAGATCCTGAGGTTGCGGCAACAGTCTGTTGAACAGACGAGGATCCTCTACTACTGCTGCCAATAAGGGTCGGAACCTCTGCAAGAGCTGATGTCCATCCCTCTCCACCAATCAGAGCTGTACTACCAACAGCTAAGCTCAGGCCAGGAGATGAAACTCTTCCTATATCAGGTGCTCCTTGCCTTTCTTCTGTTCCAAGTGAGGGAAAATCTTTCTCAAACACCGACTTTGGCATACTAATACCGACACCACTTCCAGGAAGCACCCCATTGCCATTGTGATTGCTACTGCTGCTGTTTTTAGAGTCCATAGCAACTCTCCGGGGCAGTGGCTCACCCTGTTTCCTGGATACCATCGATTGAGAACGCCACAACTTGTCCTTCTCTACCCTACTGGGAAAGATGCTTCCCAGAGCATCAGGAGAATCATGGTCCCAATGATCCCTCAAGCTTGATCTCTCTTTTTCCTTCTCACGGTCCTTGTCGCGGTGACTTCTATTAAAACTACTGTATGCATGCTTTGCAGAACCATTACTAGAACTCTTCCGTGAATTTGATGAAGATGCCCGTTCCAGAAAAGCAGAACGTGGGGCATCAAAATCACTCGTCCCCTTAGAAGTTCTAATTCTTGTGAGAGGAGCCAATGAAGTACCATCTGTAGCAATGATAGCACAATATTAAACATGCCTAAGACTTAAAATGACTTTTTTAACAATACGATTGTCCAAAGCACCAGCTTACTGCGTGGCTAAAAAATATATATACATAATTACATATACATAGTAGCCCGGGCACATATGCATGTCTATTTTCAAATGCAACATAATGGTATGTACGACTTGGCAGGTTAAAAAGTACCTGGGTGAGAAGCAATTGAGGCAGAATTGGGGGCTGAACTGCCACCCCCAGTAACACTTCCAGCACTTCTCAACCATTCTGGAAATAATGTGGGTTCACTTCTTTCCATAAGGAGCACTGAACATGATCAGAAATAGAAACTAAGAAAATACTTCTCACCTTCACCCGCTCAACCCTTTCCCCACAATTGTTCTGCACGGAATTACAAAGTTGTAAAAGTTATCCAAAATTTCTTTGATAAGAAAGTTACCCAAAATTTATTTCCCCAAAACTGCTATACTTCATCTTCTCCACCAATAAAGCCGGTCAGTTCTCCAAAAACGCTAATCAATACATATATTGATTAATTCTTCAATACTTTCACAACTGCGTATGCCCTCTATATGTTAATCAAGATAATACACTTTCAGAGGAATGAACGAGAGGGAGAAAACCACCAGCCCTCTAACAAAATCACTGAGCTGTATCCCTAACCCCAGTTTCTCCCCCCACCAAACCACCAGCCCTGCTTCACAATCACCGCCACTTAAAGAAGTAACTGCTCCAACTTCACTCACCTGTAGTTTTGTGAACTTGAGAGGTTCTTTATCAAACCCAATTGTTATAGTCTCTATTTCTCAGTAAAAAAAAAAGCAGGATTTTCACATGTGAAAACCAAGAGCACGGGAGCGAAGGCAAAGGCTAGATAATGGTATTCAAGAAAAAGCGTATCTTCGCCTCCATCTTCGATTAAAGATGGATTGGGAGGTGATAAAGAATCTGCTCAGAAGACCCTCATCTCTACGGGGGTGAAAAAACGAACCGATTCGCAAAAATATAACTAATGCAACAATGAAGGAAGAACAATAAGTTCCGGGATTCTTAAACAGGAGTTCACTCCCATCAAACGGAGCAGAAACCCCAACGAATGAACAGAAATTATATAGTGTGAAGGCCAAGCAAATGCCTAAAAATTAGAAACCCTAAAACCTCTGCATGCGAGTGTCTGTATTACCGCCAAGACCTAGGGTTCCAATGGAGCAAAATTCTTCCGCGATATACAGGGAATTTCAGAGAGGCACTCACTCAGAGAGAGAGAGAGAGAGAGAGAGAGAGATGGAGAACTAAGTAACTAACCCTAGCCTCCGCTCCGCCGCCAATGAAATCACGCCAAAAATAAAAACGTAACCGCTTCAAAACCCGCCTCAGTCTATTCTCAACCACAACAGCAATGCGCTTTTTCCACAAAGCAAAACCAAACAGGGAGGTTTCAGACTGTGGAAAGCGAAAGCAAGCAGCGGAGAAAATCGGAAGAAAAATGGAGTAGTATCCTGGTTTCGGAATAAGCTATTAGGGTTTCTGCTTTCGTACGAGTGGGAAATATCGAGAACGAGAGCAAGGGATGGACTACGGAGATATGTAGACGAGAATGGGGGCAAGAGTGGGTGTGAGATTTCTTCTTGGTTTTGTTTGTCCAGTGGGGGAATGAATGAACGAAAAGTACGAAGAACAACCTCTTCTTTCTCTGCTCTTCCACCAAAAACAGGATTTGTTTATTTATATTTTCTTCAAAATCAAATCCCTATTTTGCACCAATTTTAAATTTTTTACTTATTTTTCTTTAGAGTATATCTTCTAATCGGTTGTTCTAATAAAGGGTTGAGAATAGCCACCAATAATATTATACCACGTAGTCCACCCATTAAATTAGGAATGGAATGCACTGCACTGCACTGCACTGCACCTCACCGAAACCCACATCCCTCCCTCACCCTCATCTCTCTCACATCAAATCTCTCGCCCGTCAACGCTATGAACGTCGTTTCCATCAACGTCAATGCCGTGAACTTAATCGGCAGAAGCTTGGATTGCTTCTCCTACCTCGTGTGTCATCTCTTTTGTCTCGTCTTTTGCCTTGTGCGATATCTCTTTCGTCTTGTCAATAGCCTCGTGTGCCGTATTTCAAAGTAAGATATATCCTGCATATTTCAGCACCATGGTTGCTAGCATTGAGGTTGCTTTGGTGGGACTCTTGTTGGGAAATATGAGTTTGTTCTCGAGCAAGACTAAATGTTTCAGGAATATTTCATATTGGCCTCACTTTTGAGCTATCGTTCCTGACAATTGTCAAATCCTTAAAAGATGAGTTTATGCTTAAGATTTGTTTGCTAGAAATTAATCTTAGAAATTAATTTCACAGTCTATAATTTCTATCTATGAGAGAATTAATTAGTCACCCAGCCATCAAATCCAACAAATGAACCTTACATATAAATATTTCCTCACTTCTATTTCTTTATTTTTGTTGTAAATTACGGGTCATGTTTGAGAGGATGAAGATGGAGAAGGAAGAGGAATAGAGGAATCAATTGTTGAACCCAACCAGCCTTCCCAGCTACAACAAGATGTCGACTCTGCAGTTTCAAACACAACTAGTGCTTCTATTGTTCCGGTAGCGGTTGGTGGAGAATATCAAAGTGGCACAGCCGCAACGTCTGGTGGGTGGGAATCGTGCATCTATTGAAGTGAAAATAAGTTTTAGGATGTTTTGAATAAAAATCTGATGTAGTCATTCTCATGGATATTTTTTTTATAATGTTGATGTGTCAGTTGGCTAGTGGGTGCTGCTTTAAGCTCCAAAATAGATCGTACCGCTCCTAAGCGGAACTCTTTTATATTTGGTCTACGTTCTTAAAACAAAAAACAAAAAATGGTCTGCCACACGACACCTCCGGAATGGTCTACTTGGGGCCACATATTATTATAAATTTTTGCAACAATCTAAATGTCACGTTCTCTCTATTTCATTTATTAAAAGAAAAAAACATTTTATCATTTTTTTTTCATAGTTTATCATAATTGGTTGAGATAAAACACTTTCGATTTTGTAATGAGAAAAATAATATTTATAATTTTAGAGTGTGTAAGATCTACACAATTTTAAGATGTGATAATCTCGTATATTCTTTTTAAAAAAATAAGTAAATATAGAATTTAATTGAAAATTTTATTTTTTTAATAGTGATCCTACTTTTTTTTCAAAGAGAATGCATGGTCGGTTTAGAATTGAATGTAATTTTATTCTTATAAAAATCAATATAAATTTATTTCCAAAATAGCACTTTTTTATACTCACCATGCTTTGAAACTTTATCCTTGGGTTAAATATAAAAATTGTCTTTTATTTTGCATTATAATTAAATTGTTCCAATGTTTTTCAATTAAGAAAAACTGGCTCGTTTATTTTCACAACTTCTCTCATCTCATATTATCTAATTATTATAATTTTCTTAAATTTTTCACACAAAATAAAATAAAACAATTCAACATTTTTAAATTCTAAAATAAAAATAATATTAAAAAATATAATCTAATAATATTTTATTTAATTTTTAACTTTAATTTTAACTCATCTTATCTGCAAAAGCAAACGAGTTAGCATTTCCGTCAGAATTTCACTACTAAGGCTGCATTTAGATGCTGAGTAGGGTTTAGCTTTTTATGAATAGTAGTGAGTTGAGATGTAGAGTGAGTTTTGTAGAGTCCACCTAAAATGAGTCTAAGAGCTCGTTTGTTTTCAGATATGAGATGAGTTGTGATTAAAGTTAAAAAGTTGAATAAAATATTGTTAGAATATATTTTTTAATATTATTTTTGTTTTAAGATTTGAAAAAGTTGAATTGTTTATTTTATTTTGTGTGGGGATTTGAGAAAGTTGTAATGATGAGATGAGATGAGATAAGATGTTTCCTGAATGTGTTTGGATATTAATATGAGTTTAGATGTATTTATGAGAAATTGAAAAAAGTTATGGGTCTCACCTGTAAAAAAGTGTTGAATTGAAAAAAGATTGTGGGTTCTATATATAAAGAGGTTTTGAGTTGAGATGAGTTTAGTAATTTGAGAGTTGAGTGTTTCGTGTTTAGATGTTAGATGGTACGTTTGGATCCCAAACATATCTCAAATTATCATTACAACTTTTTCAAATTTCAATACAAAATATAATAAACAATTTAACTTTTTCAAATTCTAAAATAATAATATTAAAAAATAATATTCTAACAATATTTTATTATCTCAACTCAACTTAGTTCAACATTCAAACGTAGCCTTAGCTTAAAATTAAACTGAATTGAGTTAAATTCAGATGAAGTTAACAACTAAACCGAACCTAAACCATTAAAGACATCATGTCAACACCAATGACAATAATGCTAGTATCTTTTGATATGTTGTATTGTGTCGTAGTAGCCAATAGCTTTAGGTACCATGCAGTCTATGATTGTGGGTTTGATCCCTGAAAAGATTGTCAAATTTTTTTTTAAAAAAATATGTATCATAATATAAAGAGCAGTTCTACTTATCTGCCCACCCATTTCACATGAGTCTTTCTATATAGCATCCACTGTAGTGGGTGCACACAATGCACTCACTACGTGGATGCTCCTGGTTTTTTCCTTTTTTTTTTTTTTAATTTAAAATCAAAACGTGCCAATTTGAAAATCTATGAATGTATTTTCATCCCCCCACGAAACACCCTGCTCCTTTGCAACCCGTGTCTGCTTCCACAACCCAGCACCTTCCGGCTACGCCGTCTCTCTCATATGTGCCACCGAGTGGCGCTCCTTCGTCTGCCCAGCGCCTCCACTGTCCTGCCAGCTCGTTGAACGGAGCAAACAAGATTTGAATCCCGCGAACCCTCCTTCCTCGCCACGAACCCGCGTCTGTCGGCTTCCTCTTGTCAAAGCCAGCTCGCGACGCTAGTACGTCTGCCCAGCGCTGTCGCTCCCTGCAAGCTGATTGAATGGACCAAACCAGCGACGAGATCGAGTGCTCTGTTTCACCAAATGGTTTGCTAGGTAAATATTGTAGTAGCATTTTCCCGTCCATACATGCTATGTTCTTCATGTGTACATCGAGATATGATTTTTGTATTTTCTGAGATGGGTATGCTTAGGGCATGGAGAAATTTCCAGAAAATTAGGGTCTGTAACTGCTCTTGTGCGTGCGCATTGCTGTTATTGAGGCACATTTTGTGGTAAGTTAATGGACATCATTTTTTTTTTATGTTTTTATTTTCAGAAACATTTCCTATCTCTCAATGTTTGTTTTCCTTGGATGATGCAAGCAAGCATTGTTTACTAATGGCACCGTACAAGCTAACATAACTGGAAAAAATATGTCCCATGTTCGGGATCAGTATACCAAAGTAAATGGTTCTCCAACAAGTTTAATGGATTGTATTAATTCGTATCCCAAAGTAAATGGTTCTCCAACAAGTTTAATGCAATTCTCCACCATCTAACCACTTCAGTGTAGGCACAATCTTGACCAAAAATGACTTTAATTTTTCATCAGCAACTGCATTCCCCACAATATCTAACTGTGTCAAGCTCAAGCCTCTAAATATTACAAAAGCTACCCAATAATTTGCCAGGTTGACATCACCAGTCACCGTTTCATCACGAACCCAATCAATTTCTTCTATATGACACAAAGATACGTTGTTGTATCAATCGAGTGTAAACCTATCTAGTTGCATGAAATATCCAACACTTTATCCAACTCAAAAGAACCTCAAATTTTTTATTTATTTAATTTTCTTACTGCTCGCAGCCCGCTTGATTTTCTCTCTTCCTCTCCCTCTGTTTCCATTTCAAACTTTCCTGGTTTTTTCTCTTCCCCTTCCCTCGCCAAGGTAATAGTTCAGAATGAAAGTTGAAGATCCTCAATTCACCTGTCACCTGCAAAGGAGTCTTTTTTTTTTTTTTTTGGCAGAAGAAAAAGAGAAATTCCTTAGGAGGTGGCCAATGAATTGAGATGAAGTGGTGACAAATATACGATACTTAGTGAACTAGTATTAGCAGACTTCTTTTAACAAGATGTTCACATTATATGGTGCGATAAATTTACATATTTTTTAGACAAGTAATTTTATTGAATGCTCCTATTGATTTTTCTCGTCAGGTTTGTTTTCTAGTTTTCATACAGAGTAAAATCTAAGTAGAGTTTTGTGCTGATCATTCGATGCTTATCCTTTATACTTGGGATTTCCAGTATGGTCCACATTCTTTAATTCCAACATGAACTTCACGTTACAGGTATTTGGCTCTTCTTGCAAAGTATCTTGTGTCAACAAAAGCTCTGACATCTGCACTTTTAACTTTAATTGGAGATTTAATCTGTCAGGTACACTTTCAACCAAACAAAACTACAAATATCTGGTATTTCTTTGTGAGGTTTTTTAAAGATTAATGACTTTCTATACTCATATCTTCCTAATTATCCAACTAGAAGTTAGGACAGAAAACTTTCAGTTTAGCTTTCTTAACTGCCTAAAATGAGTCTAGGATGCCACGTCCTGGATGAAAGTAACAGTAAGAGGGATTTCTATGTTATGGTTGTTGGGGGATTTGTAGGGAAGGAAATGAAAGTTTTTTTTCCTGTTTCCTCGAGCCAGTGATTTTGCTCTTTTTCGATAAATTTGAAGTGGCTTTCTGGGTTTTCATTTGTTATGTAAAGTGTTGATGCTATCTATATATCTAGTATTTGGTTGATGAGAATTTTAAAAAATAACAGAGAATTTATTGGCTGAATGATCTAAAAATGTATAAGCTTAATCTATCATGCAATTTTCTTTTCTTGGTTGGGTTGGGAATTTTCATCTGTAAAAAATGGAATTCCTTCATCTTTCAATATGGCTTGGGAGGGTAAGAATGTCGTGACAACTGGGTGAAAGATTATTTATGGTGCTGTTATTAATGTTTATTATCCACTTGGTTTGGCTTTGGTGTCAACAGATTTTTTCAACTATAGTTGTTAGCCTAAAGAAATGAGGTAGCGAGTACTGTTTTGGTTGCGAGTTGTCTACTAGTCACAATTATTTAGAAATGCAGATTATGAGTTGAAGAGCCTCTATTTTCACTTTTTGGTCACAACACTCTATACCTAGTTTCCTATTTCCTTTTAATATCTTTCGAATGAATTGTTTTCAACCATGAAAAAACCAATATACCGCAAGGTGAAAATTGACCGATTCAATGCTGATAATTGATAAATGATACTCGGAGATTTCAAAATATCTGATGTTGAAGCTACGTTGTTTACAGGAATGTTATTTACGGAAGTTATTGGGTTGGAAGTGCAAGAAATTGCTCTTTGGTTCCCCAAAGGCCCTGCTAACTAGGGGAGTAACCTACACCCTTGGATCTATGAGTAAATGCTTGATTGAGTTGCTCGATGCCCATCGTCCTATTTTCATTTGTTGTTAGACTATTTTGAGAAGCTAGTTATGAAGTTTTGACCTGGCTGGGTCATACCTATTTCCTTAGAACATTAGACTTGCTGCTTATCATTTAATGTAACGATATTTATTAAATATAAAGTTGGATGTGGGTTTGCACAGATGGATGGATGGATTGATTTAACCCATTGGATGATAACAAGACTTGGGAGAAATGTGGACATGTTGTACGGATGGCACCAATGTGTCATCTTGAGCTTTCCTCCAAGCCACTTAAATTCTCATTCATTTACCATTGCAGATGACGATTTACAAGACAATCTCATTGAGAATAGTACATATTTCTCAAAAAGAGAACAGAGGACTCTCGAATTTCGTACACTGGCTGAGAACATCCTAACCATAATTTAGGTGCCCAAAAACAATACATGTAAATTGAGGTTTCTTTGCATTTTGGTGCTCAAGAAGGCACTAAGAGACCACAATTATTCAAAACAAATCCCACGTTGGTGCCCAAACGTTCTGAAATTGTAAAAATATTTGCGAAATCAAATGGTAACATGCTGTGGTGAAATCAAGCAATATTTGAAACGAGAAGCAATATACCATATACGTAAAAACGAGTGTCTCCAACAATGCAATAAATCTTGCCGTCACAAGAACAAGTGTCTCGAATGTTGCTGTTAAACGCCATTATGTTAAATCTGAAAACTGTAACACTATTGGGAAAGAAGGCTACATGATGGCAATTGTTCCAACCTTATTATCTCTTCAAGCAATAGCTCTTGTTCCAGCTGATGACGCGTCGATTTCATCACCGCCTGTAAGCGGAAAAAATAACAACAATAGTCTCAATTTGGTAAATAGTGAAAAAGAAAAAAAAAAAACAATAATAATAACAACAAAAAACTACAAGGACAATTTAATTTTGAACTCGCCTTGTCATATGGATTCATTTCATGTTCCCATTCGTACACATAATCAAGATCACATTCTTTATGAATTGAACTAATTTTTTATAGCAAGAATAGGAACTAACCTCATAATGCCTTCTGACGCTATTTTGAATTGTTGTGACTGTGCGCATCAATATCAACATCGGCAGGATAATTCCACTAACCTTCAGAATAAGTACCTGCAAATTGCAAGAACATGATCAATTTAAACGACTCAGTAGTAGGAGTTTAGTTCGGATGTTCCAGCCCAGTTACAGCGCAGAAGCAGCTGCTAAAAGAAAATAAACTACTTGCTGTAAGAAGTGTGAAGGGGTAATCTTCTATTCCACCATTAAGCAAATCAAAGAATTGTCTCACAAGCAAGATGACCGTAAACTGCAAATTCAATCAACAAATTGTGACATACATAACTCTGTAAATGAACATCATGAATACAATAACTGCAGATGAAATTTTCAATGCACTGGTGGGATTGTGGCCCCAACCACCCAAATGCTTGATCATTGGACAGTCTAAATGCACTTGTTATTAATGTATTTTGGTCAATGCACCTCTACAACTACCAATATGGGCTGCTGCATGGCAAGGAGATGGTCAACTAAGTACCCAATTTTGTTACCACATTTTCCTAAGTCTAGCTCAGCATGAGTTTTCAAAGCAAAATTGATCACAACTATACAATAAACATTGGACCACAAGGACATTTGTCACCATTTGGGAATCTCAGAGATTTTGAATAAAAAACAAACTTACTGTTAGGGCCAAGGATCGGCAGCAAGAAGCACTTCTATTTGCAACAGACGTGCATTTCGAGTACTCGCTCATTGTCCCTAATCCTGGATTTGTGGCCTCTTGCTCTCTTCTTGGAATTTGCATGCTCTCTTTGTTAACAATGTTTGTATTCATATAGATTAACTAGTTAATGGTGTTACTTACTACCGGAAAATAACAGAAGAAATGACAAATTGGATTAGTCAAAGGGTGCACATTTCGAAAATTGCAACCATTCCCAAGTTAATAGACTATAATTATTCTCAGCAAAGTCATCAAGAAGTAGAAAGAGTGCAAATTTCATGGAAAGTGTAGCCAACTCATGTCATCTGCATGAAGAGAAAGCCCCACTCTAACCATTTTTTTCCTTTTTTGTTATCATATTTGTCCAGAAAAAGGGAGAATAAAAAAAAAAAAAAACACTAGCCCCACGTTAACAGAATGATTAGTTGCAAAGCATGTTTTGAACAAAACTAGTTTTAGCAAGAACTAAAAAGACCCAGCTACTTTGAATTACAAGAACAAAAATACATGAACATACAACTGAGTGATACATTTTAAACAAAATCCAAAGGAGAAAAAACAAGCGCACACACCAACATAATAGACAAACCTTCCACCCACCAGAGATCAGAGGGAAGAAAAAAAAGGGAACCCAAAATCAATTCCTTTTGAATAAGATAAATTCGAACCTGGAAACATATTTTGCAGGTGGTGTTCCCCTTCTCGTTGCACCACCTCTGTATGCAATCTCTGTGTGCAAACTGAAAATGAAAAACAAAAAAAAACAAAAAATGAATTTTGTTTTTTGAAAATTAAGCAGAAACAGAACATAATCACATCAATAAAATAAGTAGTAATCTATAATTGTATGACTAAACCCAGTAATCTAAAACTAGCCAGGATAGAATGCAACCTCCAATCTCTAGCTAATACTAGATATGCATCATCCAGAAACAACCCCATTAATTTCTAGCAAAATACCATTAACTTACAGCTCATTTAACTAAACCCTAGAGGAAAAAAGAGATGCTGTAAACATAGAGAAAAAAATAAATAAATGTATGACCAAACCCTAGAATCACAGAGAAAAAATGAGTAATACATGGAAGAACTTGAAGAAGATTATTTACAAGAAACTATACATTACCCCTCTCGCAGATCTGAGGGCTTCACATCGGTGGATTGAGGGCTTCAATCTGAGTGTGTCGAACTCGCATAGAAGAAGAAAAAGAAGAAGAAGAAGAAGAAATCACCTACGAACTCGAAATCACACTGCAAAGGAGCTCGGAGTTTCGGGGGAGGAACTTGAAATCTCAGTGCAGAGGAACTCGAAATCGCAGTGCAGGGCTTCTCGGGAAATCACGTTGCAAAGGAGTTCAGGAGCTCGGGGGGCTGGGGGGAGAAGAAGGAAGGAAACGGGAAGGGAGAAGAGGAAGAAACGCGGGGGTTGGAGGGAGAGGAACGAAATGGACGAAATGAAAATTCAAAATGAAAGTGGCTACTTCGTTTGGGGGGAGAGGAACGAAGACACGTCATGCGTGCAATTTCGATGCAGGAAACGGTAGCTGCTACCAAGATTTTCTCATTTCACATACACCACACACGATGATGTGACTTTTAATTTTTTTTTAAACGCATGCGTACTTCCCTTTCACCCCATGCTTCTCTCTTCTCTTCAAAAACCAACTTCCCTTTGTTCGATGAAACCCACCTCCAAAATTTCTTCACCGAATCACCACAAAATTTCTCAAATCTTCCAAACACAAATTTACTTTGAAAAAGCTAAAAAAATACTGAAAAGAAGAAGAAGAAGAAGAAGAAGAAGAAGAAGAAGAAGAAGAAGAAGAACATTGAGGTGATGTGACTGGCCGATTTCTTTCATCAAGGTCAATCTTGAATATCATCCAAGTGATTTTTTTCTTTCTTCTACATTTTCTTTCTTTTCCTTTTTTTTTTTTTTTTAATTTCATTAGGGGTTTTTTTTGTTTTTTGTTTTATTAACTTGTGGATTATAATCTCTATCTCCATTTTCTATTGCCTATTCGTATTTAAAAGGCTCCTAGTTTCAAACCGACAACAATGACTATGGGTTTTGAAGTTTAAAACTCCTCCTATGATAGAAGATAACTATTCAAAGATGAAGAAAAGATTTGAAGAGTTTGCGAAGTTAGGTAGGTGGTGTTGAAGGTGGCAAAGGAGTGGAGTTAGGCAAAGCAAAGCCATATCCTAGGCATATGCTAATGGCCATTTACCTCCATTGTTCTTGTTTCAAAGAGAGCAAAACAAATGACAAGAATTTTCTTTTTTATATCATTAAGAAGCTGCAGACAAAAGAACAAGGGGGAGAGAGAGAGAGGGAGAGAGCTGTTGTGTTTTGTAAAACGGGGGGAGAGGGAAGAAAGAGGGAACGCGAGGAGGAGAGGGATTCAGCTACTGGACCGGACTTGGAATGGATCAGATTTGTCACATCATTAAGTGCGTGGTGTGTGATCCCTGAACCTGCTTTGAAATATAATTTTTCTAATATAAAACATTGAAGACTTTTAAAATAACACAAAAAAATTAAAAGTAAGAAGTTAAGGCAAAAATTTAAAGAAGAGTGTATCTATATATATATCTACTCTATTATAATAAGTGTATATCTAACTGTGAATAATAAATTTTATTGTTTTTCCATGCATCCCGAAACTAAAGCACCCGAGGTTGTTCCCTAGTGTGTGTGTGTATATATATATATATGAAAGTGATGAAAATGAAATAAAACTTAAAATATAACATATAAAACACATCTAAAAATTCTGAAGTAGAAAAACCTAATATTTACAAAAAATAAAACGTGCATGCTATATTTGGTTATGAAAAATGTTGAGAATATTTAAGAAATATTTTTGGATTGGATTTTGGGAAAATAAGATAAAAAGATTTGAATAATTTTCTTTAAAAAATTATTATATTGGAATTTGTAGAATAAATAATTAGAGTTAAAAAGTTGTTTTAATATAAGTTTTAAGAGTATTCTTATATTGGAATTTGTAAAAATTACACTAATTTTATGTCCGAGGAATAATAGAATAATGACTAGATGAAAAGTTTGAAATATAATATTTCTTTTGACATTTAAATATGCCTGATTTGATTTAAAAAAATTAAAATCCTCTCCAATCTAACATGACTATAGATAAGTTAAAGTAAAAAGTTTAAAATAAGCTATTTAAAAAACACAAAGAATGAGAATTAAGGCTCCGTTTGGATACAAGAAATGTTTCATCTCATTTTGTCCCATCATTACAGTATTTTCAAATTCTTACACAAAATATAATAAACAATTCAACTTTTTCATATCCCAAAACAATAAAAATATTAAAAAATTAAATTCTAATAATATTTGATTCAACTTTTATCTCAATTCATCTCATCTCAACTCAGTATCCAAACCGCTTCTAATAAAAAACATTGAATCCAAAAGTTTGATCCAGGGATGATCACCGCAACCATCTCATAGACTGTGTTTGGTAAGTGAAGTGATATTATATTATTTTATTATTATTCACAAACTATTTACTATTTTTTCACTACTATTCATAAATCATCTAAGATTATCTCAGCATCCATACGTAACCATAGTCTATCGACGATGATAATGCTGGGTCGACTGTGCCGATAGTCCCGTGATCTTTGAATTAATTTTATGGTTTTTTATTTGTATTTAAGCGATGTTAGTTTAATATTAAAATAATTTTATTTAAAGTTTTTTACTCTACACACAATTCATGTGGTATAATTTAATGTTACTTATATTCTATATGTTAAATAGTTGGTTAGTTTTTTGGTTTCTAGACATTAATATTTAGATATATTTTGTTTTGAAGTTTTGTTTTACATTTATAAGCTTTTGACCTTTTATTCTTGTTTAATATTTTAATATCTGAATTTTTAAAATTTTCTTATTTTTTTCATCTTTTTATGTTATTTTAAATTTTTTATGTTTAATATATATAATTAACACGTAAAACGTCAACTGAATTACATGTTAGAGAAAGGCTACGAGTCGGACCCGGTGTGTAGAGGAGATTTACACCTTCCAATAGTCTAATGGCCTTGTGGCACATCAAAAAATTGAAAGAATAGAATCAGGAAACCAAATCTCCTCTCTTGTTCTCTTTGTTTCTCCCAGCACACACTCTCTCTCAAGCCCTGGAGTCTTACTTATCAGTCTCGTTTGTTTTCATAATTCCTCTCAACTCATCTCATCTCATTTAGTCATTACAACTTCCTCAAATTTTCACACAAAATAAAATAAATAATTTAATTTTTTCAAATCTCAAAATAAAAATAATATAAAAAAATATATTCTAATAATATTTAATTCAATTTTTTATTTAATCTCAACTCATCTCATCTGCAAAAACGAGCAAGGCTCGTTAATAATTGTTATAGAAAAATTACTTATATAAAAAAAAAAATTGTTATAGAAAAATGTTTCTATATTCTCATTAATTCCCAATGTATTACACAGAGGTATTTTATAGTGAGATGCTAAAACGAATGTACAAAGAATATTCTATGGACTAATGGTTTATGGTTTGTTACAAATGCAGAGGTGCAGCTCATGCACCTAGCAGCTTACAACTTTTGGAAGAATAATTTGTTACGGGACTGTGCTTGGTTCACTTGGCTGTGAGGACTGTGATGGTGCAGTTGTTCTAGAAGGAATATTTTCCTTAACATCTCCCCTCAAATCAAGCGACAATGATTGAAGACAAAGATTTGAACACAGATGAGTGAAACGAGCTGTCGAGAGAGGTTTGGTTAGGATGTCGGCAAGCTGATCTTTTTCCAAAAATAAAGAAGACATTCAAGGACTTGTTGAGGACCCGATCATGAACAAAGTGAAAGTCAATTTCGACATGCTTTGTTCTAGCATAGAAAATAGGATTTGAGGACAAATAAGTTGCTCCTACATTATCACAGTAGAGCAGAGGTGCACAGGTGAACACTACTCCAAGGTCTTGACAGAGATGTTGCAACCATATTACCTCAGTAGTGGCATTGACTACGGCTTTAAACTCAGCTTCGGTTGATGAACGTGCTATTGTAGGTTGTTTCTTTGAAGACCATGAGATCAAGTTGTAGCCGAGAAAAATGCAGTAGCCTTTGATCGTCGAGGCATCCAGCCCAATTGGCTTCAGAAAAGGCAATGAGGTTTGAATTAGGAGATGGAGAGAGAGTTTAAGACCAATGTGAGAAGTATTTTTAAGGTATCTCAGGATGCATTTGACGACTTGCCAATAGGGAACTCACAGGGTGTGCATAAATTGGCATACATTGCTAACAACAAATGCAAGGTTGAGTCTAAAAAAGGAGAGGTACTGGAGTGAGCTAACGATGTTGCGATACAGTGTGGGATCCTCAAATAAGTTGCCATTGAAGGCACTGAGTTTCTCAAATGTGGCCATTGGGGACTTAATTGGCTTGGCAAGTAACATGTTAGTTTTGTGCAACAAATCAATGATGCATTCCTGCTGTGTGAGTAGTAGACCATTGGAAGTGTAGGTGGCTTCGACACCCGAGAAAAAATTTAACTTGCCGAGATCAGTTATGGGAAAGTCAAGGCGTAAAGCCGAGATAAGATCTTGAATGGCTTGCTGTGAGGAACCTATCACTAATAGATCATCAACATAAACTATGACAAAGATAGTAATTGTTCTAGTAGTGCGTAAAAATAGTGATGGATCAGCTGTTGAAATGGCAAAGTTGAGATGAGTTAGACGGTAGCTGAGGTGCAAATACCACACACGAGGGGATTGGCGAAGGCCATATATGGCCTTGTTCAACCTACAAACACGAGAAGAAAACTGCGGGTGTCAAAAATCAGGGGTTGGGACTTGAACACTGTCTTTTGCAAGGGGCCATGCAAAAAAGTGTTTTGGACATCATACTGTCAAGTGACCCATCCTTGAGAAATGGCCAGTGCAAGTACAAGACGAATCATTGTGGCCTTGACTATTGGACTAAAAGTCTCATTGAAATCAATACCGGAATGTGAAGAAATCCTTTAGCAACTAAACGAGCCTTCCGTCGCTCAATAGTCCTATCGACAAGCCGTTTGGTGCGAAACACCCACTTGCATGCCACAATATTAGATGCTTGAGAGGCCGAAACTAATGTCCAAGTGTTGTTGGCAGACATTAAATTCATTTGACATGGCTTCACACCATTCTACATAATGTTGTGCAGTGGAAAAGCATGAGGGGCTTCGGGTATGGCTGTTTTGTTGTTAAGAAATGCTTGGGAAGGTGGCCAGTGGATGGTCCCATCAGTAAACTGTCAGGGACGACTGGAAGTAGCCCGCAATCTAGTTTCCATTGAATGCCCAGGCTGTTGAGCAACCATGGGAGAAAAACATTGTGTAGGTGGTGATGAAATGGTGGAGGTGGAAGGATGGGGGCCCATAATTGAGGGAGATGAAGATGGTGTTGACGAGTGTGGGTTGAGGTTAAAAAGAGGTAATGCAACATGGGTGGGTTGAGCAGCGGGCTTGGGCTTGGAAATGTTAGCAAATGGGTAAGAATTTTTATTGAATTGTACGTCTTTGGAGATATCGATACGGCCCATTCGAATGTGATAGCAAACATAGCTTATACGAAGAAGACTAAGGCCCAAAAAGATACTAGAAGCAGCATGGTATGCAAACTTGTGATGATCATAAGGACTTGTGAAAGGCCAACATTCTGAACTAAAGGTGCGCAGGGATTTATAGTCAGGGTGTTTTTGGTGAAAAAGGAAGAAAATGAGATGAATTATTTAGAGATAAAGTAGGTAACATGTTAATTAAATAAACTGCATGACGAAAGGCATAGGACTAGAATTTCAAAGGAATCGACGCATGAGAAAGAAGAGCTAATCCCGTATCGACAATATGATGATGTTTTCTTTCAATTATACCGTTTTGAGTGTGGGTATGGGGATATGTAATACGATGGATAATACCATTAGTTGCTAGATAATTTGAGAAAGGCCGAAACTCATCTCCCCAATCTGATTGGAATTGTTTAATTTTGGTGTTAAATTGGAGTTCAACATGTGCTTTAAACTTAGGAAAAATATAAAAAACTTGAGATATGGACTTTAAAGGAAAAAGCCACGTAAACCAAGAGAAATCATTGACAAATGAAATAAGTATTGATAACCATCATTTGATACATGAGGAGATGACCCCTAAAGGTTTGAAAAAATTAAATCGAAAGGTGCAACAGATTTATGTGGCCTGTGTGAGCTGTACGCCTATGTGACTTTGCTTAGGCACATGCATTACGGATGGAAGACGGTTGAGAAGGATTATATGGTAGACCATGTTGTTGTAAAACAAAGCAAACAAGTTTGATGGAGGGATGGCCAAGTCGAGAATGCCACTGTGGAACCGAGGAGATGGTGCTGGTCAGTGCAGAGGGATGGACATATGATGGTGAGAAGGAGTACAGACTGTTATTTGTGATCCCACGAAGTAAAGGTTTTCCCGACTTGCAATCCTTAACATAAAAGGAATTAGAGAAAAATTTAAAAAAGACGTTATTATCAATGCAAAATTAGTGGACAAAGATAAGGTTTTTCTGAAAAGAAGGAACACAAAGTAGTTTATTAAGAAGAAATGTTGAGGTGGGAAAGGAGAGGAAGGCTGAACTAGAATGGGAGATGGGAATAGCATTTCCATCACCAACATGTAGTTGATCCTTTCCATGGTATTTGACAAATTGCAAATTCAACTTGGCCAAATCATTTGTGATGTGATTAGTGACAACAGTGTTCGAGTACTAGGTTGCATATAAGGGGTAATTGGAGAAGTTTTCAGTTGCAGGTGGTGCAACAGTATATGCTTGATTAAAATGATAGAGGCAGGTAAGGACCGAGTGACCTCGGCGATTGCAAACTTGACAAATCAGTGGAGGGTCAGTATTAGATGAAGAACTAGGTCCGTGATTACCTGAGAAACCACCACGACCACGATTAGGAGTGTATCGGCCTCCACCACCACCACCACGTCCACGATAAGGATTGCGACCAGGAAATGGGCCTCGACCATGCTGAGCAGAGGTGGATTTAGCTGTACAATTGGCAGAAACATCAGTAGGGAAGAGACTCATTTCAGAGTGATGAAACAGTCTAGCTTCATGAGCTAGCAAGTGGCCAAGTAATTCTTCAGGAGCAATAGGGTCAAGACGTGTTGCAACGAATGAGACAAGAGCATCATAGTCAAGTCCCAGTCCAGTAAGCAAATAAGGAACAAACTCAACAGGTGTAAGAGGTCGCCCAGCTACTACCATAGTGTGTGCTAAAGTTTTGGCACAACGAAAATGGATGGAAATGGAATTAGCTCCTTTCTTTAGTGAAGTAAGCTAGAGCTTGGTGGATTCAAGAGAAATCCATACGGCACGAGCATAAGTGCAACCAATAACTTGGGAAATCAAAGGTTCTGAGAGAGAGGAAATTATCACAAACATTACGAGTTGGTCTTGTTGGATCCAGAGATCATATTATGGATTTGGACAAGAATCATCAAGAAGAGGTTTATGTGCTGCGCAAGAGCCATCTACATATTTGTAGAGTTGTTGGCCACGTAGATAGGGAACAAGCTAGACCTTCCAATGGAGATAGTTATCGGATGTTAGTTTTATAGAGATGGTGTGGGAAAGATTTGGGATGGGCAGAGTGGGAGAAGAATGAGTTGGAGTAGAAGCCATGGACGCTAGTCCTGTGTGGCTCTGGATACCATGTTATAGAAAAATGTTTCTATATTCTCATTAATTCCAAATGTATTACATAGAGGCCTTTTATAGTGAGATGCTAAAATGAATGTACAAAGAATATTCTATGGACTAATGGTTTATGGTTTGTTACAAATGCAGAGGTGCAGCTCATGCATCTAGCAGCTGGTAGCTTTTGGAAGAATAATTTGTTACGTAATTGTGCTTGGTTCACTTGGCTGTGAGGACTATGATAGTGCAGTTGTTCTAGAAGAATATTTTCCTTAACAAGAATAACTTCAAACATGATGGGGTGTGAATAGGAGATTTACACCCTCCACTGATCTTGTGACACATCATCATTTTAAGAAGTAAAAGAATAGAGCCGACATAGAGAACCAAATCCCATACAATCCCCCGTCCCTCTCCCTCCTCTCTCTCTCAAGACCTGGGTCGTGCTCTCTCTCTCTCTTTCCCCCTCAAGCAACACCATTAGAGAATAAATAGTTTCTAACAAAAAGACCAATCAGAGGCAATAAAAACCCATCAAAATGAAATTGAGAGTTAAGAGTTCAGATTTTCTGATCTAAGTTATGTCTCTTTTGGTTACACAGATGAGATGAAAAATCTATGAATAAGAGTGAGATAATTTCTGAATAATAGTAAAATGATTTCAGTTAAGATTTCATGAGATTTTGGAAAATGTGAAAAAAATTTAAATAAAAACATTACAAAGTTAAAATATGATTAGAATATAACCTTTTAATATTATTTTTATTTTGAAATTGGAAAAAGTTGAATTGTTTTTTATATTTTGTTTGAAAAATATAAGAGAGAGGCTAGGAGCTGAACCTGGTGTGGAGAGGAGATTTACACTCTCCAATGGCATTGTGACACATTACTGTTTCAAAAAATGAAAGAATAGAACCAGATTGGGTAATCAAATCCCCACCCCACCTTTGGTTCTCTCTGTTTCTCCCAACTCTCTCTCTCTCTCTCAAGCTTGGAGTCTTAGGTCCTGTTTAGATAGTGAAATGAGATGAAATGGCTTTAGATGAAAGTTGAAAGTTGAATTAAATATTATTAGAATATTATTTTTTTAATATTATTATTATTTTAAGATTTAAAAAAATTGAATTGTTTATTATATTTAATGTAAAAATTTGAAAAAGTTATAATGATGAGATGAAATTATTTCTCTATCCAAATGGGACCTTACTTATCAATTTTTGTTTTGCATTATTAAATCACGTTTTCTTCTTAAACCTAATGATTCAACAATGTGTTGATTGCGTAAAATATAAAGTTTATAATTTTTTTTTCTATAAATACGTATATAGTTATTGGATAATACGTCGTATCTAAGGGCTATGGCCCTTCTATAATTGCATTGGTTGGAAAGGCAAGAGATGAGGTGAATAAATGAGACTAATATCCATCTTGAAATATTCCGTTGGATTTAAATTTAGAAGAATATTCTATGTATTGCATTCTTAGAAGAGAAATACTTGTTCTATATAGAAATTTTACATCAAATATTTTATAAACTGGCGTGAATTAATGTAATATGTTTTTTTTTTTTTTTAGCGAAATGTAATATGTTAGATGTGGTGCATATTTGGGATTGTCGCAGTTAATATATATTTGAGAAAATCTATTTGTTAGACTTAATTTTTACACACCCCAAAACATAATTGATGTAAAAGTTTTCCATATCAGTTATTGCTTAAAAATTATTATTTTTTTATTTTTTATTTTTAAATTATAATGAATCCCATTATAAGTGGATGGCTTATGTATTACAAAATTCTACATATTTTAAAGGTAGAGTTTTGTTAAAAGGTTGTACTATTTAAAAACATATAACTACTTTATAACAATAATAACCCTACAATTTGTGGGTCACATTAAATTGTATAAATTGAATTTGTATAAAATTTATATATAGACCTATTACTTATATGTTTTAAGAAATTTCAAGAAGGCTCATAAAAAAATAAAATCCAAAATGCCCAATATATTGATCTTATTCTATAAGAGAAATATTTTAGTTACAAAAAGATTTTATTAAAATAAAATTATAAATTAATGTGATTTGATCTATAGTATGTTAAATTATAAAAAAAAATACTTTTAATATAAAATAGATCTAAAAAATTATATAAATACATATAAATTTATAAATTTATTTTTATAAAATTTATTTATAACCGGAACAGTTATCATCCTATATTGAGAAGAGTCGTCCTAAAGGCAGTCCTGACGCTTTATCTGCAATGATTAATTGGGTTGTTGGGTCTAGCCAGCCCGAGTCCCGACGATGTTGGATCTTCAAGGTTTTTATTCTCTTCATTTTCTTTATCTAGAAAGCAAAAAATGATTGGCAATGGAAGGAAAATACATTGATTGTATTAAAAATATAAGCTATCATAGAAAAGTCAATTAATCAAACGGAAACGAAAAGTCAATTTATCAAAGGCTAATTAGTATCTACGTCAATATCTAACGTTCAAATTATTCGTAACGCAAAACCAGTTTCGAACAAAAACATCGATAAAGTCATGACGGCCTGCCTTTCTTTACGTGGGCGTAGGGTGCAAACTTTATTTATATAGAATCCTTTTTTGGGGTTGGATCCTCTACGGCCGAGAAATCCAAAGAAAATAACGACGATGAACAAAATATAACCGTCCAATTCCAAAATCACTGATCTGAGTCGTTCAACTCTCTGGTCCACGTGACACCGCGTTTTCCCTCTCTCTTTCGACGGCGTTTACCAGTCTCTCTCTCTCTCTCTCTCTCTCCCTCTCTCTCTCTCCAACCATTTCGCCTCTGTGGCTCTTTGGACAGTTCCTTCAGCTTCTCTGTTTTTTATTTTTCCCCTCGTACTGCTCAAAACCAAGCCTTATTCTATCCAAAATTTCTTGGCAAAGTTACTGAAGTTGTTTACAATTACTTCTCCTGTTCGTTTAGTAGTTTTCATCGGGGAGAGAGAATTTTTGGAGGGGGGGGACCTTCTCGCACTTTTCGCTGTTCTTCTTGTCAACAAAAACCCCGGCGGTGTATCTTCATGGGTTTAACTCTCTATGCATCACCTACCAAGATTTTTCAGTCATAGGAAGGGATCTGGAACCATGGATCGGAGGAAGAATCCGAGGAGACCGAGGCTCGAGCGTCGTAATGCGGCGAAGCACATAGAGTACGACGCAGGCTCCTCGTCGTCCTCCCTCGAGGACTCTACGTCGTCTTCTTCTCTCCACACTCGATCCCTTGATCTCTCGAACCGTACGAGCTTCAGAGTGGAAGGAACCGACGGCGAATTCGATTTGATATGCAAGAGTTTGGGGTTATCCCCCGAAGACTTTGCCATACCCGCGGAGGCGTGGGAGGCGCTGAAGATCCGATCGTCTTCGGATGTTCTACCTAGGTCGAGACCGCTCGAGTTGGATAGTACGAAAAGAGAGGAAGTGAAAAACACGGAGGAAATTGTAGCTGCAGCTGACTTGCGTGTGAGAGATACAGTTGGTGCTAATATTGGGGATATTGCAGAGTTGAATCGGGCTGATCCCGCCGAGTCAAGTGGTTGTTGTGTAAGTGGTAATTGTGCCAGTGGTGGTGGAGGAAATGGCATTAAAGGGATTCGGCCGCCGCCGGTGCTCAAGCGGCCACCCGCGATGAAGCTTCCGGAAATCGATCATGGGCGGTCTACTTGGGAACTTTTGAAGGACTTTGCGCCGGAGGCCGAGAGAGGCGGTTGGGAAACTTTCCGTGGTAGTTCTAGCTCTTCTTCCGATGAAGAAGTAGAGGAGGGTAAAGAAGAAGAAGAAAAAGGAGAAGAGCAAGGAGTTGTGCTGGTAAGGGAAAAGGGAGAGGTGGAGGACGACGTAGCTCCGCTCTCGGAGTCGTGTTCGTTTACCACGTCGAATTGTGACGATTCGTCTAGCAGTACCACGGAGCGTATGTCGAATATTTCTCCTAACGGGAGAGTTCGGCCTACTATCACGTCTTGGGAAAAGGGTGTGCTTCTGGGACGCGGGTCGTTCGGATCAGTGTATGAAGGAATCTCTGAGTAAGTTTTGATTTGCTCGAACTATATAAGCACTTCCTAAATCAGCTTTCTGGCGTAAGACAATGTTAAGTGTGTGATTCTTTTATCTGGAGTTTTCTTTAGATATCTTCCTGTTTTTGTTTTTGTTTTTATAAGCAGATATCTTCCTCTTAAGCTAACAATTAGTTTGAAGGAATGACGATTGAACTTGGTGTGTGTAACTTAGCACTAAAAAATATTTGTATTCTTCTCCTCCTTAAAGGGTAAGGCTACTATCAGAGGACCCTATTTAAGAGGTTTTCCCTATTTTCACTTAAGACATTTTCATGTACTAACCCCTAACAGCTAGAGATCCACATTAGAGCTTCAAATAGGATCATCCAAGGAAGAAAAAGAAAGGAAACTAGATTACTCAAAGAAGTAGGTCTAGCAAATCCTTAGCCAGATAGAGAAGTTTTTTTTACTCGTATTGAAAAAAAAATCCTCAATCAAGCTAAGGATTTGCAACTATTTGCCAACTTAGATTTGTATCTCTAATTCTATGTCAAGTTTAAGATCTGATCCTATATGATTTTTGGACCTATTGAGAAGTTAGATCCGCATGATTAGGGTCCATTCATAGTTTCAAGCATTTGATGAAGCATCTTGTTATAATTTTGAAACATAAACTAGTTTGTGTAAACTAAATTCGATGTAAGTGCCTAAATGTAAGGGAAGTGCCTATATATATTTATCTTTTTAGACATTTTCAGCTCCTAACCTTTGTTACTCTCTAAGTTGTTCTCCTGATAACACCTGCCTCTTTTATGATTCATCATTCCTTCAATTAATAGAGCAGTGGTGGTATTATTGAGAAGTCCATGATTGGAAAATGTTTTGAGTATAAGACGATTTTAATACGTGAATGTATTCAAGTTGTATTCAGCAATCAATTGCAATCTTTATTGCACAAGCCATACCTCTTCTAACTGTGACCCTGATAATTTCCTTGCACCATTTTACCCTCTTTACTACCTGCAAAGTTCCACTGCCTACGTTGTGTTGTGTTGTTAATAAACAGACAACAATTTGGTTGATAAAGTGTTTTTCGACTGCTTGCCTTGTTAGATCCTCATAAGCTTGTGGTCAGAGTTTTTGAAAGGAAACATAAGACTGTTCCCCCCCCCTCCAAAAAACATGGCTCCTTCTAGGGGTGTCAAAT
The DNA here is from genome assembly GCF_004785595.1 of Juglans microcarpa x Juglans regia. Lineage (NCBI taxonomy): Eukaryota > Viridiplantae > Streptophyta > Magnoliopsida > Fagales > Juglandaceae > Juglans > Juglans microcarpa x Juglans regia. Next base: position 4,169,029 of record NC_054599.1, read on the forward strand.
CATGTTAACGGATCGTGTTCGTGTCGTGTCAAGATATGTATATTATACTATATGGGTCAACCCTAACCCAACCCGTTAAGCTTATCGTGTCAAAATTTCAAACTCTAACACGATCCATTAACATAATGGGTCATGTCATGTCAACCCGTTTTGACCTGTTTATGTATATGGGTTGAACAGACCCGAAATTAACTTAACCCGTTTGACCTAGTTAAGTTTAGCACAATTTTATATAAATTTTAAAATCACAATATCTATAAAAAATATAAAACTAACTACAAGTCAAAAATTACAATCCAAACAATAAAAATATCGAAATTAAAATCCCAACAATTTTATTTGTAGGTATAAGGGTGTAATTGTTACTTTAACTTTCTTAACGGGTCATAACGGGTTGACCCGTTATCAACCCGTTAAGCAATCGTCTCTTAACAGGTCAACCCGTTTTAACCCGAATCCGTTAATACTAAACCCTAACCCGCTTTTATCGTGTCGTGTTCGTGTTGGGTTAACAAGTCGTGTCACATATTGCCACCCCTAGCTCCTTCCTCCTGTTCAATATATAGTGATATTTTAATGCAGCCGTGGAAGATCGATATGCTGTTACTTTTTATTTCAGATATTCCAAGATTTATTTTGTGGCCAACGTGCAATCTAAGATTGGGTCAAGTATCATATGGTTTTGAGGTTAAGTCATTTAGGAGTTTTAGGTTGAATCAATTCTTGAGATACGGTTTTATTTTTATGGGTTATGATTAGTTTTGTACCGAGGGGAGAATTGTTGCATTTGAAAGTCTTGTAAATTGAGGATATTTTGAAAATATGGTAGAGTATTGGAGTTTGTCCAGTGTGTTATTTTATGTTCTCAAGTCTAAATTTACATTTTACTGGATTTTTTTGGTCCTTAGTTTACTAGTCAATTAGTAGTCTTAAATCTAGCAGACAATGAAACACGTTCAAGACATTCATTAATATACTTTAAGCATACGAAGTATCTAGACGTTTTGGTAATGGACTGCTGACTATCTGGTTACTGGAGGTATATGTGCTGTAACTGTTCTCTCTCCCTGATTTGCATTCTGGTATTGTTCATGGATATTGTTCACAGGTCTAAACTTTTATTTTCTTCTTTTTCTACAACCTCAAGTCAAGCCTTTCTCCTTGGCTATCAAAACATTAGAATCCCATATATTTTCCTGCCATTAGCCTTTCTCAATAGCTATGAAAACATCAAAACAAGCCATACAGTATCTACTTTTGCTGCTACTTCGTAGTTGCTGCACCTTGTCATCCTCTGTTTCATGCCCTTTTCACCCCTTAAATCAAGCCACCAACATTGTAATATTTCTGTCCATAATTCTAACATCCTTAAAAAACTAATTTTGAAACCCTAAGCCCACCACAAACACACATTGACCAGTTTTCTCTACTCTTACCTATGTCACACGAATTGATCTCGTCATTTCCTTTTCTTAAAGCAATTTGATGAACTAAGAGCAAACCTTTGATGCCATCTTAGTGTCTCAAAGATTGCAATAGGAATGCTTGTGGTAATGATTTGTATTGGACCGTAACTAGAGGCAAAAACTGTAGAACATATACCCGTGAGAGTGCAGCCTAGTTTGGGCTTGGGATCAGCAGACTTAGGGTACGTTTGGTTTCTAAACCAAACTCAACTCATCTCAACTCATCATTACAACTTTTTCAAATTCCAATACAAAATATAATAAACAATTCAGCTTTTTCAAATCCCAAAATAATAATAATATTGAAAAATAATATTTTATCAACTTAACTCAACTCAACTCAACTCAACTCAACTCACTTCAACATCCAAACACACTCTTAGACATCCTAGGTTTGAATCGTTTGATCCCACACTAGGAGTTTTTTTGAAGTACTTGATAAATGGTCTGTCTCGTGTGGTTGTGTATCCAAGGTTTACTCTTCAAGGTTGAGTCCAAAGGGTCTTACTCTAGTGGGGTTGAGTCCAAAGGTGTATTCAAGGTTTACTCTAGTGGGGTTTTCTAGTGAGGTTTCACATCATCAGAAGAAAGTGTTGGACATATGGTTTTGGGTTTCACTTCATTTCATATCAGCCATAGAGGAAGGGGCTTGAAAAGAGATGGATATATCGAGTTTGAAGGTTTTCTTGCCTTACATATGTTTGAAGGGGTTTAATGATGCCACCTCCAAAATCTTAATCCTTAGGGATTGGCTCAAGTGGTAAAAACCTTGGTCTTGGCAGTATGCTCCCTCCAAGTTTAAGGTTTGAGCCATTGGGTGCAAACAATTTTTAGGGTCTATCAGACTGGGAGATTTTTCCTTGAATCACCCGAGGCGCACTTAGGGGTGAAAGATTTTCGGTCCGGTCCGGTCCGGTCTATAATCGGTCCAGCAAAAAGGGTGGAATGAAATTTTCGGTCCGTGACCCCCCCAGACTGGACCAATTACAACCCTAGGCGAACTTACAGAAAATCTTTTGCTGAGGTCTTGTGCACCCTCTTGGATTAGTTAGGACGTTTTGGACACCTTGGTGCCAATAAAAAAAATGTTGCCACCTCCAAAATCTTATTTAAAACATAAAATGATGCCTACTTACCTTTTTGCATTTTTGCTCACTAATGTGCTTAATGTTCTTATAATGTTAGTTTTAGTGTTATATAATGACTCAAGGAAGGCCCAAACCATATCTTTTGTATTCTGAAAGGACTAATTGATGTTACAATTAGGGCTTGTTTGAACACTTGGAGTATCTTAGAATTATGTGAATAGTAGTAAAATGGTCTGTGAATAATAGTGAAATTGTTTGAGTTAATATGTTTTATTGGGTTTATTGGAATTATTGTAAAGGGAAAGAACTTCTCCCTCCCAAGCATGTGAGATTTCATTCACCACCTTCCTATATTCAAATCCAGGGTATTACAATCCCTCCTTAAATCCTTGACATCCTCATTAGGTCATTTCATCTTAGGTGGCATTGCTTAAGTCTCACACTTCTGGTTGAGTTTGGCTCTGGTATAATTTGTTAATGACCTAAGGAAGACCCAAGCCACATCTAATCCTATACTCTAAAAGGACCAGCGAATATTACAATTGGAATCGCTTAGAATCATTACAAAGGGCAAGAACTTTCATTTCCAAACAATTTGGATCCCATTTCACTTTCCCATACTCAAGGGGTACTATGTTGAGAGAGTGACTTTTTGTTGTTTTTCCAAAAGAAAAAAGAATCCTGACTTTTGTTGATGGCTCTTCTGAGAGGTTTTCAATGGTGACAGCTTCCTATGTTTCATTTTTTCAGTGATAGCTTTTCATATTCAGTGTTTTCATTTCTAATGTCATGCTTAAATTGGGCAGATTCTTTGATACTGAATTGATATGGAACTAAGGTGTTTTAGATCCCAGATGTTAGAAAATAGCAGATTTTTGTGTAATATTATTATGAACCATGTAGTGAGTGTTTTTATTATGGGATTCTTTAATTCTTTTTTAAATAAGTATTTGAGTAATTTATTAGAAAATGCAAATGGCATAGCCCAAGCACACATAAAGAATACAAGAGGAACACCTAAGGGAACACTTAATCTTTATATGGACAATTGTGCCTATTACCTGGCTTTGTTTAGTTAGGAACTGGTGGTCCGCCTAAAGACCATTCATTGCTACACCATATTTGCCTTTTGCTAAAGTTGTTCGATGCAAAAGAGGTACTTAATCTGGTCTTGTGATAAAGGTCTTGTAGTTTTTACGGTTGCCAAACGTGATAGAATAGAAAATGTTTTGTATGTGCCATGGAGGTGTGCATTTCATTGCACAGATCCTGGTCTTGGATCTTCCAAACACTTCGGAATGCTGCTTGTTTGGTCATTTTGGAAGAGGGATCACATTTTTTTCCTTTTCTTTCTTATTTCCCATTCTGCAGGTATTCCATATGATGTGTTTGTTTGTGCTCCTCGAAATTTGGCAATATCTATATTTTTATGTCCAAAATTTTTGGTACTTCTGCAAAATGCATAAGTTCTTGGCTAATTGGTTATTTTTTCTTCATAAATTATTGTTAATTTTCCTACCCCCCTCCAGAGATGGAATCTTACTTGCTGTGAAGGAAGTTTCACTGCTTGATCAAGGAAGCCAGGGAAATGAAAGCGTTTCTCAACTTGAGCAGGTGAGACGGGTTTATATTTTGTTCTGCTGTAATATTTTGGTTTTGATTACTGACATACAATCTCAATAACATCCCGGGAATTGAAAGTACCCTGTTCCTTTTATTTTATTTTTTAAAATTTCTGCCTTGATTCTCATTTCATCACCTATGCTTCCTTTTCAGGAGATTGCTCTTTTAAGCCAATTCGAACATGAGAACATAGTTCAATATTATGGCACAGCTAAGGTATCTTCTTTTCAAAATTTTTTTGATGTTGTTTTTTAGTCCTGAACTTGTAACACCACAGGAAGTAGTTATGTTCGTTCACATCATTATTCTAAGTTTAAATTGCTCCTATTCACATCACGATACGTAAGCATCTTCTTCACAATGACTTGTGTGGCACATCAGGCATGACACTCATGCCAATGGCCACTGGTTCTTATCCGCACATTTATAAAAGAGAACTACTATGTGCGCTATCAAAGTACAAAATATTAATATCTACTCCTTTCTGATACATAATTTATTATTATTGTGCAATTCCACACTCTCTTTCTTAATCACATACCAATTCAAACAGTGGTAAATGTATACATACAATATGGTGTCTCATAGACGTATAGCTGTAGCCTCACATCTAGTTCTGGGGTTGGTACCTTGTCAGCGCCACTTTCTATAAATAAAAAAAAAAAAAAAAAAGGTCAGCGCCACTATATCCTTGTGTTTGATATGATGATTCTTTTTCTTTCGAAATTGCATTACCAATCACTTTGAACTGTGCCCAATATGTTTTTAACTGTTTTTTTAATATTTTTTTTCATTAATAAAGCCTATCTTATGCTCTGCTTGATGGCGGTTGCAGGACGAATCAAAACTATATATCTTTCTAGAGCTTGTAAAAGGCTCCCTTTTAAGGCTCTATGAGAGTTACTCTCTTCGAGATTCCCAAGTCTCCCCATATACAAGACAGATTCTGCATGGTTTGAAGTATCTTCATGATAGAAATGTCGTTCACAGGTGATAAAAGTGTCCTCTTATGTCATTTGATATTAATGTGATCCTCAGATTATTTGGTTGTCCTGCTCTCAAATTTGAATTTCTTTTTACAAAGTTAAAAAAAAAAACATTTGAAATAAAAAAAAGAGAGATGAAATTCACCCTTAGGGATCGGCTCAAGTGGTAAGAGCGCTCGTCTTGGTGGTATGCTCCTTTCAAGTCTAAGGTTTGAACCCTTTAGTGCAAATAATTTCTAGGGGCCATCGAACTAGGGGAATTTCTCCTTGAATTACCTAAGGTGCATTTATGGAAAATTACATGCAGAGAGCCTGTGCACTCCCGGGATTAGTCGGGACTTTGTTCTAGACACTCGGTGCCAATAAAAAAAAAAAAGCATCAAATGTTTAGTTGAGAAGATGGTTTCTTGTTTTTTCTTCTATTACCTTTGTCCTTTGATATCCATGATGTCAATGCTTCATACTTTCCCTTCTCCGCTGCTCAGAAAAGTGGGGAATTGCTAAAATGATCCACCGGCTTTCTTAATGCAAAGAACTGTAGTAAGTAGTTTCTAGAATGGCATGGAGGTCATGAGTTATGCCTCATATTAAACCTAGACCTTAAGCTTGTTTTCCCTTAGCCTCTGGTGCTTGCGTCTTCGGCTCTTTGAACTGAGAAGAAAATTTCTGAGTTATATGAGTCAATTTTGGTATTGTGCTTCAAATTTTTCCTAAACATTGGCTATTTGGGCTTAATTAACTCTTGATCTGGAAGCATATCCGGGCTATAATATGTTAAAGTGGTCATCTACAGCAAATAATAAATTAGTTGTGTGATAGGTCCCTTGAACCTTATACTTTTTGTTTCCCATATCAAGGTGTTGAAATTATTTTTTGTTCGCCCTGATTAATGCTTTGTAATAGGAATGCTCGACTAGACAGCTGCTATAAGCTTTAACGAGCTTAACTTTCACGACTTTCTTGTATCTTTTTAAACTTCTAAATTGGTGTTTCTCATGTATACACCTGTATACCTGGGTTGTGCCTTTTGCACTTTTAACAAAATTTATTACTTATGAAGGAAAAAAAAGTAAATCTTGATTGATAAATTTAGAAGTAATTGTTACTACTCGTACATGCACATATCTACTATTTGTAATTCATCTTTGAAGTCTTATCTCTTTCTTTCCTGTATTGAAGGGATATCAAATGTGCTAATATATTAGTGGATGCTAGTGGATCTGTGAAGCTTGCAGATTTTGGATTGGCAAAGGTTTTTCCTCCCTTTCTCTGTCATGATTTTTCATTGTAAATAACTTCCAAAATGGTTCTGTTTTTTCCCCCTAACATTAATAGTTTTATCATTTTTCAGGCTACCAAGTTCAATGATCTTTTATCTTGCAAGGGAACTCCATTCTGGATGGCCCCCGAGGTTTTCTTTTATCCTTTGTTATGGTTATAAGCTAACAAATGGTTCCAGTGATAATGAATTTATTTATCCCCAGCTTCAAAAACTGGAAAACATGTTATAATATTAACTAATTTGAATGCATGCTAGCGTGGTTAACTTTTATTGTTAATGCATTTATAATTTTGTCAGTCATATTTGTTATGGACTGGCATCTTTAAGTCATGGGCTACTGTTCTCTAGGATGTGTACATTGTTGGATCCGTTTCAGTTTGGAACAGCATTGGTGGTGATTGCAGTTGATAGAGCCATTGGCTTTGGACCTTTATGTAGGAGAAACTTGTTTGGATGTCTCAAATTCTTTTCCTTGAGAATACAAACCGTTATGATCTTATGCATTTAGCCCGGCTACTGACACGAGAGCTTGGCTGGTGATGCACCATTTGTGTTGTGGATATAATGAACGTTTTTGGATTTAAAATGGAAATTATTTCGCAAAAAGAACTGCAAAACCTTTAGTGTCAGCTAAATCATGGTGAGCTCTAGGAAGTGGAAGACTTCTTGAGTCCATTGGGTTGGAAGGTATATGGCCACTCATTCCAGATTACAAAGTATTTGGTACAAACTATTTCTGGGATTCTAATTTTTCATATAGTAATAAGATCACTTATAAAAAAAAAATTAATACAGTAATAAGATCATCTAATTCTTTCTCTGATTATCAAGCTGTGCATGTACAGGTGGTTAATAGAAGGAACCAAGGGTATGGCCTTCCAGCTGATATTTGGAGCCTTGGATGCACTGTATTGGAGATGCTAACACGTCGGATTCCGTACTCGGATTGGGAACCTGTGCGTGTCGTGTCTTATTAATTACTTTTCTTCTTGATATCTATTATTAGGAAAATGATATATACTACATCCTCATCTCATTCCCATCCTACTGTAATGATGTGATATTATCTATCAACTATTGGATTTGTTATTCTAAAAACCAAGAATTGATCTAATGGTTGATGGGTACTATCACATCAGCAGTGGGATGGAAGTAGAATGAGATCAGTGCAATATATAGTGCAACTCCTAGTGTTATGATGATGATGATGCGGTTTGTAGATTGTAAAGCATGAGGTTCTCTTTTCCTTTTGTGTATATGCTTGTTGTTGCTTTTAAGAAATTTCTTAGTAGTTCAACACATGCAGTACAAGGCCAATTTTTCTTTATATATATATATAAATTCAATTTTTGTATGTTGTTGTAAATACATTCTCTTTGCTGATGCAAAACCCTCAGTGGAACACCATCTTGCTTACATGCTATTTTATCATTGCATATCTGTTGGGGTTGAAAGCATCTTCCAATTTTGTAACTTTGCAGATGGCAGCATTGTTTAAAATTGGAAAGGGTGAACCACCTCCTGTTCCTGATTCTCTTTCAACAGATGCACGGCATTTTATCCTGCAGTGCCTTCAAGCTAAGCCAGATCGTCGTCCTACTGCTGCTCAGCTCTTAGACCATCCATTTGTAAAGAGGCCACTTCCCACTTCCTCAGCAGGTTCGACATAAAAGATAATGGGGGTTAAAAGATAATGAGGTAAAAATTATATTTCACTTTCTGTTTTGTTTAGGTGCAAGAATTTTCTCATACTTTGAATGTGGTGATGCATATCTGATACTATATTTTTGCTCTTGACAGCAGCCCCGTCCATCTTTAGACATGCTGGAAGCTTTTTCTTGTGGAATCTTCAAGTTGGGTAAAGTGTTGTGGCAACCAGAGTGGCAACCATTAAATTTTGCTCATGCAATAGACGGTACATTCTCGAATCTGTTTAGGTTATGGGATAAATCAATTTTCAAGCAATGGTGAGGTCACAAATGGATCTATAACTGCAGAAAAGCCAGCATTCAGAGCATGCAGCTCCTAAATTATTTTTTCCTCTATTGTGTTAAAAAAAAAAAAGAAAAAAAAAAGGAAGATGAAATGTTTCCAGTATTCTTTTTCTCCTGATCTTTGGAATTTAAATTTTAGGAATTGAAAGATTTTAGGGGCGCAAGGTGGGAGGTATCATTGTTGTAATATTCGAAAAACATGTGCAATTTGTATATATCTAACTGCATTTATATTTCTTGGTTTCTCACTAAAAGAACCACGGATCGAATCCTTCCTCTCCCATGAATCCAAAAAAAAAAAAGAAAAACTGCATTTATATTGAAAGTTTGCCTATTTTGCCTTTTGTACTTTTTCTTGTCTCATTGCGTACATTGTGATGATGGGATAACGTATGTGATGTGTCAGGTGTAGAGGTCGATTGTAGGGCGATGTCTTTTTTTCTTTTCGTTTTCAAGAGAAGAATTCTAATCTAATTGATCGGAGGAATATCTTTTTACAAATATAAATTTGGGATATAAGGGAAACCTCAAAACCAAACTTTAGGAAAGAGTTAAATTACAATAAACTTAAACGTGTTAATGAGGATTTGGGGAATGAGATATCTTTACTAGCTAGTGCTCTCTAGTGCACCTACGTAAAGGAGGGATCCAAGTTTGCAGCATTAATTTGGAGGATTACCTCCCTCCCATAATCTTGAATATAATTTCATTTCCGAGGGGGATGAGATCATCATGAGTACCACCAGCAATGAGTCAGATTCAATTGTTACATGAAGTTCATGGTAATTATGTAAGAATAATATAACACAAGGGAAAATTAAAATTAAATTCACCTGTTTTATAAGAGAATTATGTGCAGCAAGTTGTACGTAGTTGGAGCTTAAAAATATTGATAATTCAAAAGTGATAAATGCTGAATTAATCCAATTATATGTATGAACCCCACAATTCCGTGAAAAGCTGTGCATGCATGATAATCTCAGTTGACCCGGAACCAATGTCTAATGGTAATGCAACACGAGCACACTTACTAATTGTAAAAACTATATCTAATTCAACACATTGGAGAAAATAACGGATCTTTTGACTATTTTCAGTACTAATTAACAAACTTGCCACAATAAGTGCATGGATCAAAAGCAAAAGACCATGAGTACTAGTATGCATCCCACTTCTTCTTCCATGATCTAGAGCACGTCATGCATTATCTTCCTGAACAATGCTACTCATAGTTTCTTTTACTATCAATCTCTCATCATCCCATGATGTTGTATTAAATGATTAGAAACTATTCGTTATATGAATAATGATACTATGCTGCCTCATTTCTTTTTCTTATTTTGACCGCTCATCATTTAATTTTTTTTTTCTTTTACTTTCTAATTAAGGAAGTGACTATTAGTCTATTTTTTTTTATTTTTTAAAAATATTTAAATATGTTAAAAAAATGTAAAGAATGAAAGAAAAAAAAAAAAACGAAATTTGTACTAGTGGGCACTTCGGTCAAAGTTGGTTGCACCATATTTTACTTATGGGTCTATCATTTAATATCACGTTAGAGATGTTGATAAGATGATGATAAATAGATTTTTCTCATCTTCATTCATAGTACCTCCCAAGAATATATAACCGCGTACTCTTTGAAACCATGATCATATGCTTAACAATATCATTGCCGAAATATTATTAGGTATTCTCCAAAGATGGATGACGTAGAAATCCTATCGTATCATTAGATACTATATATGTAATTAAAATTGTTTGTACAAACATTAATTTTAATTGAGATCATAACATCTTATAAGGAATGAACAGATACGTACCTAAAATACCTAATAATTCATCATTGCCACCATCGTCCATATATATTTGGCAACTAACAAGATAGTTCCCTTAGCCTACACCTTAATTTATTCTGCAAAAGGGAAAAAACGAAGAATTAATTAGACAGTAACGCAATGATCCATATTATATAACTGTTCATGTGACTGTGAAAAAAATGGTAACAAATAATAAACGCAATTCAATGTGTTAATGAGCTTTACAAGGAAGCTGTGAGAATTGCGAGATGATCTCCTTGTGGTGCCTTTTCTCTTTTTGCCGGCACCGATATTGCTTTCGGAAACCACCGAGTGATCATCTGCTTTTTCGGCGTTCTCTTCAACAGGTACGCGCTCGTATCTCCATCGTCTCCTTGCGCGTTCAAGCCTCCGACGTGACGGACAGCATATACTTGCTGGTGCCATTATCCATTCCCATTTTTCCTGTTCAAGCTAGGCATGCATCACGATTTGTTAGATGCATTTACCTACATTTTGCTATATTATTTGCATACGGGGGGGGGAGTCGGAAGAACTTATACCTTGGGCTTAGCCTTCAAATTGTTTCTGGGTAATTGGGGATGATCACTAGCAGCAGTAGTACTCCTTCGCAACTCTCGAGCGTAGGCGAGGAGCTGAGCCCTGCGATCAGAGTACTCGACTTGCTTTCTTGCGGTCTGAGGCTTTTTGGATACAGGTTTTGGCTTGGTTTTCTTGACGGGAACCGTCCTCATGAGAGGCGATTGCGTTTTGGGTGATTCGACGTAGACAGAGATAATCACTCCATTAATATTCTGGGTGCTCGGCTTGCTTGCGTCCATATTGTTGTTCTCTTCCTTTATATTCTGCTTCCCCATGGATCTTGAGATCTTCCTTCTGGGAATTACTTCTCCAGAACATGCAACTTGGGTTTGCAAGAAAAATAGAGCAGATCGATCGGTATGCAACTCATGAGCGATTAATGGCTTGGTTTGGTTTTTATAGTTGGGATCCTTAAATTGCAAATATCATTGCCATAAATGGATTTGGGCCTGTAATTTGTGCACAAGCTAGCTCAATCCAACAGGCTGAATATATCATTTGGGCAAATGACTGGGTGGGTTAATTCGATCTGTCGAAGGTTACGGTCAATTCATCACTAGATACTTGTGTAAGGTTTCTCTCTTTTTAACAATCTCTTCTTAATATAAAAAAAAGTTGAAAATGATATATTAGAGAATGTCAACAGAGGAGAGGAAAAAGAAACAAAGCATGCGTGAAAGTTATAAATGGAAAAATTCTACTTGCAGTCTTACGTACCGTATGTAAATTTTGCATATTTTATTTAAAAAATAATAAAAAATCTAGAAAAAATTTATTTTTTTAATATTAGATAATACTTTTTTTTACTAGATACAGTTTTAAAATATGTAACTTTTGTGCCTTATTTTTTTTAAAAAAAAAAATCTAATATTAAAAAATAATAAGGCACTTAGCATGCCTCCAAATTATCATGACACGTTACACGACACATCCAAAAATTGAATTTTTATTGAGTTAATCAGTGAAATTGTGTTGTTTGCAGAGCGGGGATTGTTGTCGTTGTTGGTTTTATTTATTTATTTATTTTTAAGGGCTGCTGAGATCATTGTTGAATACAAAAGAAATTAGTTCTATCGATTTCAGGAAGATTTTATTGGGGATTTTAAATGGAAAAGGTGAACCTATCCGACCAAAAATATCTGTGCAGGTTGCGTGAATCCAGGAGAGCATAAATCCTTCAAAAAAAAAGTACTAAGCATTAATATATATAGAGAGAGAGAGAGGAGATAAACTAGTACTTCACGCATTTTACAATATATTATATAATAATATTATAAAATAAAAATATTTTTATAAAATTATGTGACTTTTATAAATATTTTATAAAAATATTTCTTATTTAAAATATAATTATATAAATTATTGTAAAAAATATTATATATAAATCATTTTCCATATAAAAATGGTAAAAATGATTGCATTGGATTTGAAACCAAGGCTTTGTTTATATATATATAAATATATTAGTGTTTCAACGAATCGGAGTCATGATCTGATACAATGACTGTCATGTGTTTGGTGGGCTTCAGAATTTTTACGATTCATCAAATATCGATGAGAATTTGTAGCTAGTTAGCTAGGTCGACATCATAATATCTAATCTTTTGATCAGTTTCATATCATGGGTAGAATTCATAAACCAGCACAAGAGCTGAGCAAACTTGAGCCACAGGGTCAAAATAAGATCGATGCTGTTTTTGTGGTACACATGCACGAAAACATTATTTAAATTAATTAAACACAAAAAAGTAATAATTAATTATTAATTATTTAGGCGTATACAAAAAAAAAAATTGCACATTTGTTTGATATTAATTAATTAAATTACTTTTTTTGGTAAAACATTTTTATTTTTTTTATTATTTCTGCAATTGTATTTAAGTTTTTCTTAAACTTTAAAATCATATTTCCAAACTTAGGCGTATACAAAAAAATAAAAAATAAAAAATTGCACATTTGTTTGATATTAATTATTAACGTTTATAAATCATCATTTATTCTAAGGTGAAGTTCGCTAGACTGATGATCTGAAAAATGTTTTGATCGAGACTCGTTTTGATTTTGATTTTGGTTTGTAAAGTAGTTAATTCTCCATTTGGATTGAGGGTTGATTTTATCTCATCTTATTTAATTATTATAATTTATAATTTTTTAAATTTTTACATAAAATATAATAAACAATTCAACATTTTTAAATCTCAGAATAATAATAATATTAAAAATTAATATTTTAATAATATTTTATTTAATTTTAACTTTTATCTCAATTCATCTCATTTTAAATATCAACTCATTATCCAAATCACATCAACCTTTTTTAAGTTTTACCTATCAAATTTCTTTTTATAATTATCTTTACATACATATAAAACTTCTTTTCGATCAATTATGGTAAATTTGGATTTCAAAATCATTTTAATTCATTTTAATTTATCATTACAATTTTTTTAAATTTTAATATAAAATATAATAAATAATTTAATTTTTTTAAATTTTAAAACAATAATAATATTAAAAAATAATATTTTAATAATATTTTATTATCTTAACTCAATTTAGTTTAACATCTAAATAGTGCTCCAGAGTCACTTCAACAACACATTGTTGGATCAGATTTTCGAGCCTATTTTTCGATGATCATAGATCACTCATGTGAGGAACAGGTTTTAACTGGGAATTAAATAAAAAAAATCTGTCAAAAACTGCCTTCAATTCAAATCTGTGGACCTTATTGAACTTTGAAAATCGACCATAGTTTTTTTTTTCTCTCTTTCTTTTGTCAAGTAGCAGAGAAAAATCAAAGGTGGCTCCAGGGTTCAACGAAGAGCCAAGTGCAGATATGGCGTCCCTAACCCTAACTAGCCATAACCCTAACCCCAGTTGTTGAGTTTTCTGACCCTTGCTCTCTCTCCTCTAATCCTCTCCTGATTTCCACTTTCTTTTTTATAGCTAATTGGTCTTGTACGTAGCAGCCCCATGCTTTTTTTTGGGTCATTGACCATTGGAGGCTCCCATGCGGCACTTCGCAGGTTTCGCCCGAATTTTGTCTGTGTCCCTCCACCCACCCACCAATTTGCAGTACTCTCAATTTGATTCAACTTGATCTTTTACCCGCTTGCTGTCCTTTTCTGCTTATTTAATTCTACTTTGTCCGGTACTTATAAGTAGTAATTAATTCTCTGATCAGACCATCTCATGCATATATAACTATATATTTTGCATTCAGGGGATGGTGGGAAATCTTTCATATGGATTAATTATCTATATAATAAATAAATAAAAATATCTATTCATTATTTATTTTTTTATCATTTTTTTATCATCTCATAATACGACATTAAATAATAAATTTATAAATAAAATATAATAAATAATCTCTAATCACTTGTCTCTAAAAGAAAAACTAGTCGCGACAAGCCTTATATATAAGTAATAATTATCCAATAGCCCATTAATTATAATTAAAAGCCCCTATTGTGGTAGTGGGAATTAGCCACGCTAGCTTAGCTCTCGTTGCCTAAATTGATTGGAATACTTAGTACTATACATCCATATATATCATCTACTTTTATTTATGACCTTAGGTTTCCATTTGATTGTATTTTGGTCGCATTTTAGTACTGTTTTAAAACCTCAAACCGAATCAAACACCCACCCACCCACACACATATATATTTATATTGTTGCATGCGCCCTAAATATATTATACGTACTAGCTAGGTTAAAATACACATGATATAAAGTGGTGTATAAGCCAAAAGTAAGTCAAGTGAGATATACATCTTATGAAGATCATGTGTATATATATATCTTCATGAGCTACTAATTATTGCCAAGGTTATATATTAAGTCCTTAATTAGGAGAGAACATTATTCGAAAAGGTTTTTGCATGGGGAGTACTAAATATTTTATTTTTTATTATAATTTACATGAGAAATTATATATATTGATGTTCTTCGTATATGCTTTATTTTAAAGTGTCTATCGCCTAATTAAATTAAGTAATTGATGCAAATATAAAATTATTTAAAATATATCACATCAATAAAGTAAAGTGTGATGGACAATAATAAAATGTAAGATGAATAGTATTAATAATTCATAAGATTGAATTGACAAGATCGATGGATTGTTGTTAATTATAAAGCGTTATATGTTTAAAAAACGTAGATTGATCATCTTAATTATATGATGCTATAAGTTTGAGTCTAATATATTATATATTTGAGGCTATATAAGTTTGGATCTAACATATACATATACGAGTTTGAAGATGACCCAGAGATTGCAGTGAAATTTTCGTTATGATTTAGCCTTCTAGATGGCATATGCACATTTTACCCCTACAAAACTTTGATTTAACTTTGCACGTAGAGCGGAGAAACTAGGGGTGGCAATTTATGTTTTCAGGTTGTATTTGTGTCACATGAAGTCATGAGTATTAGATTATATGTGACAACTCAAACTTGACCCGTTTAATTAACGAGCCACATAACACGATTTGCTTAATCCATTTAGTAATTAAGTTTTATTGGGTTAACTTGGGCACAACCCATTTAATTTGCTTCAATTTATTTCATATAAATGTGTTGAATTGACCTACATATTTATTTTTTAACACAATTAATATAATTTCAAATATAATACAATGATAACTATATATATAATTCACAATTGCAACTGGATTCATGATAAAATATTTATTATCAATATTCAAACCAATAATATATAAGAAAGCTAATTATATTTTCATAAAATAAAATTACATGTTAACAAAAAAATAATAGTTTGAGATATAACATAATCAAATACTATTAATATCACATATTCCCAACAACAGAAAATACATATAAAACTAGAACATTTATAAAATTTAAAAATAGAACTTATTCATGTTATATAGGTTAATTGATTGGTGTTTCGTAGGTCGACTTGTTTGTGAACCGTGTCTTATCGGGTTATAACCTTTTTTGACACAAACACATTTATATTAAAGCCAAACCTGCTCATTTTATATCGTGTTCATGTCGGGTTCACAGATTGTGTCATATATTGCCAACCTTAGAAAAATTGCAATTCTTATGTATTAAAAAACACCGCATGATGTTATTCACAAATATTAAGAATTTTGACATTCTGTTTTCTCATATGTTGGTCTTTTTTTCTTTTTTTATAGAAAACCAATCTTCATTCATATAATAAAACAAATTACAAAGAATAATCAAGCCAAAGGAAATTAGCAATTACATCCGGGTAAGAACTCCACCATAAACTAATTTTCGAGACACTCAAACCAAGCTTGGCAAGAGTATGAGCTATACTGTATTGCTCCATCTGCACCCTTCCTTCAGCTTTGAAATTGTGCCCCAAATTCCTCTCCAAACAAAGGAATGATTGCTTTCCAAAATAGTTATTTGAAAAATATTTAGCCTAAACAAATTGTGTAGCAACGAGTCTGTATTTGACATTATTCGCCATCCCTGCTTGGCCAAAAGAGCATCATCAAAGATCCTCAAATCCTTGAATCCCATCCCACCTTTCTTTTTTGTTTCACACATCTTCTTCCAACTCATCCAATAAATTTTCTTCTCTTCATTTAAGATTGTTTCACCACAATCTTAAGAGTACTAGTACTTGTGAAACCTTAATTAATTAAGAAACCTAGCTAAGTTGAGGTGCGTGCTATATAATATTTATTAGCTTTTAAACAAATGCAGAGTTTTTTAGATCTAGTTAATTTGCACGTTCAGATGTTGATGCCAATCAAATGTTCAGAACTTCAAGGTGAACAAAAAACTGTTTAATCTCAGCTAGCTAATTAGTTAGTATTTTAAAGAACCTAGATTGATCCTATATATATATATATATATATATATATATATATATACACCTACGTACATTGAACATGATGATCAATTTCTTATAATTATGAACCTTAATTTGGATACGAGCATGTGATCTCCATAATTAAATTATGTGGGATTTTTTCAGTACACGTTAGAATTGATTATTACATATATTGGAATTAATTAATTGGATTAATTATATCTTTGATCTCCCATAATTAATCAAATTACCACTTGACGCTGGTTTACGATCAACTTAATTACTATAATTGAATTTTTCAATAGGAGTGGCGTGCAATATATTCGTATTCGCAGGTCGTCATTGAAATTTTCAACCGTGAATGCAGAATGATATGTTTTTAGTCTAATGTAACAACGATTTGTGTAGAGGTATATATTACTTGTGATAACTGATAAGAGTTTACGAATGTAAGCAAGAATATGAGAATACATATTATTTATTCGATCCATTGAGATGGTGATGATCAAATATTGGTGAAACGTTGTTATAAAATTCTATGAAAATCTTTCATGTGTGTGTATATATATATATATATGAGAAAAGATATATGTAACCGTGAATTGTGTAACTGCCGCATAATTGCTTTGAAAAAAATGAATAAAATATGGGATCCACATAAAAAAATTAATTTTTAAATAGTAGACTCCACTCTTTTCAAAGCGATTACGTGACATTTACGAATGTGGTTATATATATATAGAATTACACTATATATATTGAGATCGATCGGATCAGTATTTATTCCTGACTCATGCCTTTTCTGCATATCCTCTGGATCAGAGAATCTTATTATATATTGGCCAATGAATATCCAAGTATACGTAATTATAAGATAGAAAAATGTTTTAATTATAAATAGATTATATAGATATATAAACTGACATTGATTGATATGGTATGTTAGATTGTAAAATTATTTTTGGCCAATGAAGAGATCAGGTTTAGAATGACGCATTTCACACCATGGAGTTCACTGTAAACACTAGTATAAGACGATCGTCTATTTTCTTCGTCAATATTATTAGAAGCAGTACCATTTCCAACCCGAAGCTGCCTATGCTTATAATGTATAGATTAATTAGTAGAAAAATTTATTTAATTTAGTAAGAATAAAATAAAATAAAATAAAAATTTTAAAATATGTAAAGTGTGTAGCATAGAATGATGAGTAGCATTCTTCTATATTTAATATCTCTAATTTGTCCTTTTTATAAGTGCGTGGATATAAATATATATATATATATATATATGTGAGCAATACTACATATAAATTTTAAATAAACAAATTTTATACAAATTTTTTATAAAAATATAAATTTTAATTATAAATAATAATTTGTTTAAAAATAAAATTCATTTTTTTACAAAAACAGCTTGTATTTAGTTTGTTTAATATATTCGTAGCCAGTCGTGACTCAAATTCAACGTAGCAATCGAACAGTAATCCCTCTTGTACATAGCCGACTCCCCAGTCCCATTGTCTCTCCATCCTGCCAATAATAACGTACGTAGGCAATTTGGAAAGGGACGAAAAAAATAAAATAATAGTTGACATCAATTAGACCACACATTACATATAATTTTTTTATTTTTTATTTTTTATTTTTTATTTTTTTGTGATATATAAATTATGTGTGGGATAAATTAATTAGTTTTAAAAAAAAAAAAAAGCAAGGCATCCTAATTACCCCGCCCAGCTGGCTATCTCTGAGGCAGCAAATTGCATGCTGTCAATGGGACCTAATCGTCTCTTCTCTGTAGGTGGGCCCTTTTGTTTTAGGTGCCACGCATCCCCCTCACGACCACTATATATATCTCTGCCATTAGCTCCTTCCTCTTACAATGCAAACTCGGAGAGGAAGTAGTTCCTAGAAAGCGTCTCACTTTTGATCTTCATATAAAATATCAACTTTTTCCTTTCTCTTTCTCTTCATGGGAACCTCCGTAGACAACCGCCGGTTTACACCTCTCCAACCCACCGTTAACGACGTTGTTCTTACCTTCAAATCGGGTCTCAACAACTACCGGTCTGTCGACTCGACTGTCGTGACGGCAGAAGACTCTTCGAGCGAGGATGAAGATGCGAACGATTTCAGAGAATTGGTAGAGAAAGGTAACAGCGAATTGGAGCAGTCGACCTTGGACCCACAAGACGCGGCGACGGCCGATAGTTGGGTGGAGCGCAACCCCGCCATGGTCCGGCTCACCGGGAAGCACCCCTTCAACTCGGAACCGCCACTGACCAGGCTTATGCACCACGGGTTCATCACCCCGGTGCCACTCCACTACGTGCGCAACCACGGGACGGTGCCCAAGGCCAGGTGGGACGACTGGACCATCGAGGTCTGCGGATTCGTCAAGCGACCTGGCCGGTTCACCATGGACGAACTCGTCACTGAGTTCAAGAGCCGGAAATTCCCGGTCACGCTGGTCTGCGCTGGAAACAGACGGAAAGAGCAGAACATGGTGAAGAAGACCATCGGTTTCAACTGGGGCGCCGCAGGGATCTCCACTTCGGTGTGGCGAGGTGTACTTTTACGCCATGTGCTCAAGCGGTGTGGGATCTTGAGCCGCAAACGCGGGGCACTCAATGTGTGCTTCGAAGGGGTTGAGGAATTGCCAGGTGGCGGTGGGTCCAACTACGGGACCAGTATCAAGTACGAGATCGCCATGGATCCGTCTCGGGACATCATGTTGGCGTACATGCAAAACGGTGCGCATTTGACGCCGGACCACGGATTCCCAGTGAGGATGATCGTTCCGGGATTCATAGGCGGGCGAATGGTGAAATGGCTGAAGCGGATTATTGTGACGACCCGAGAATCCGATAGTTACTACCATTTCAACGACAACAGAGTACTTCCTTCACACGTTGACGCAGAGCTAGCGAACGCCGAAGGTGCCTTGCCTCTCTTTTTGCGCACGATTCTGACCGAGTTTTTTCAAAGCATGGAATGAAAACAGCCTTTATTTGTATATGCTTATCTTCTTTCCATTTCTCCTAAACGCTTTTCAATTGAAGCGTGTGAGTCAAATTTCGCGTGTGAGTTTTAGGAATTTATCTTGAAATGGCAAGAAGTGAAATGATTTGGGGTTTGTGCAGCTTGGTGGTATAAGCCTGAGTACATTATTAACGAGCTGAACATAAACTCTGTGATGACGACGCCATGCCACGAGGAGATCTTGCCGATAAACTCGTGGACAACGCAGAGGCCATACACTTTGAGGGGCTATGCATATTCCGGTGAGTTCTTGATCCTATAATATCTTAACCAACTCTTTTGTTTACCCTTAAGACTGTAGCTTTGCTCGCGTGCATGGGTCAGGTCTTGTATTATCATTGAGTGGCATATAAAAATAGAATAATGATATTTTATAATATATTTCACAATATATGTTATAAAATAAAAATATTTTTATGAAATAATATTAATTTTATAAATTATTTTACAAATTATTAAAGTACTGTATTTATCATTCTTTATCAAAATATTCTGTGATCTCATCGCTTTTTCTAAGAGAATCTGTTTTGTCTAGAGACTTGGCTTTTGCATCCGTTTCCTCGGAACTTGGAATTATTAATAATTATTGTTTTTTGGAACGTTGTTTTTTTATGTTGGTTAGTATCTAAAACCAGGGGCGGGGTAATAAATTAACCCTGATAAAAAAAGTCTACCTTCTTTGTCTTTGAATAGAGAGAGCTTTGAGCAGGAATATTTAATTATTTCTCTTATTTTATTCGTACCCAGGAGGTGGGAGAAAAGTGACTCGTGTCGAGGTCACTACAGACGGTGGAGAGACATGGTGGGTGTGCGCGTTGGACCACCAGGAGAAGCCGAACAAGTACGGCAAATATTGGTGCTGGTGCTTCTGGTCGTTGGAGGTGGAGGTGCTGGACCTGCTTGGAACCAAGGAGATTGCTGTTCGAGCCTGGGATGAGGCCCTTAACACTCAGCCCGAGAAGCTCATTTGGAATGTCATGGTGCGTCCATACCTTTCTCTCTGACTTACCTTTGCTTTGAGCCGCTCATAAATTCTTGTCACTTCTTAGTGGTCCATTTTTTTTATTTTTGCCTTGATTGGAGATCCAGTGGTTAGTTTGATGTTGTCGGCCGGTCTTCTGATAAATTTTCTACAAATGGTTGCGTGAAAAGTAGTGTGATCGAGTACCGTTGATTCCATCACATTGGATCCGTCCTGCTTGCCGCCTCTACAAGAGTGGAGTTTCTGTGCTTTGTCAAACCAACAAATATATCACTATCACTGCAATATTGGGACCCTACCGAACTATTGAAAGAGAAAAAAAAAAGCTTCACGTATCTAGGGTCTCTTACCCTTCATTCATTCGTTGTTGGTGAATGATTCTAGGCCGACCATATTTTTTATTTTTATATTTCCAGGTGAGAATGCTAGCAACTCAGCTTAAAAGTTGGTGCAATCATAATAACAACGAGACAAGATTATAGATAGTCGAGATATCGGTTGCATTGTAGAGAGGAGAAACTATTGAACTATCATGTCACTAATTTTCCATGCATTTCAACGCCTATCAGCGTAGATGCCGCTTGGTTTTACTAGAGGCCTTCGTTGTATACTGATAATTTATACTCGTATTCCGTTAATGAACAGGGAATGATGAACAACTGCTGGTTCCGGGTAAAAACAAATGTGTGCAAGCCACACAAGGGGGAGATTGGAATCGTGTTTGAGCACCCAACTCTTCCCGGAAACCAGTCCGGTGGATGGATGGCCAAAGAAAAGCACCTCGAGAAATCATCCGAAGCAAACCCATCCCTCAAGAAGAGTGTCTCATCACCCTTCATGAACACTTCCTCAAACTTGTACCCAATGTCTGAGGTAAAAAAGCACAGCTCGGCCGATTCAGCTTGGATCATTGTCCACGGCCACATCTATGATTGTACTCGGTTCCTCAATGATCACCCCGGTGGTACCGACAGCATTCTCATCAATGCCGGTACTGACTGTACCGAAGAGTTTGACGCAATTCATTCAGACAAGGCCAAGAAATTGCTCGAGGAGTATCGAATAGGCGAGCTGATCACGACGGGCTATGCTTACGACTCGAACACCTCTTCGCCCAACAGCTCAGTGCATGGCGCGTCGAACACATCCCACCTTGCTCCCATCAAAGAGACTGCGCCACTAAGAAGTGTGGCGCTCGTCCCGCGTGAGAAAATCCAATGCAAGCTCGTGGATAAAAGATCAATATCCCATGACGTACGGCTCTTCCGGTTTGGATTGCCATCCGATGACCAGGTATTGGGTTTACCGGTAGGGAAGCATATATTTTTGTGCGCAACCATAGACGAGAAGCTGTGCATGCGGGCTTACACTCCAGCGAGCACCGTCGATGTAGTCGGGTACTTTGATCTGGTGGTTAAGATTTACTTCAAAAACGTGCATCCAAAGTTCCCTAATGGAGGGCTCATGTCACAGTACCTAGACGCACTTCCTCTAGGTTCGGTTCTAGATGTGAAGGGTCCATTGGGTCACATAGAATATACTGGCCGCGGCAACTTTTTAGTACATGGAAAACATAAGTCTGCCAAGAAGCTAGCCATGGTAGCGGGTGGGACAGGGATCACACCCATATATCAAGTGGTTCAGGCGATTCTAAAGGACCCACAGGACGAGACAGAAATGTATGTGGTCTACGCGAACCGCACCGAAGATGATATCTTGCTTAGAGAAGAGCTTGATGCTTGGTCTGAGAAATATGACAGATTAAAGGTGTGGTACGTGGTCCAAGAATCTATAAAGGAAGGGTGGCAGTACAGTGTTGGATTTATCACGGAGAGTATTCTGCGTGAGCACATCCCAGAAGGAACAGAGGATACTTTGGCGTTGGCATGTGGGCCCCCGCCGATGATTCAGTTCGCCGTGCAGCCAAACTTGGAGAAGATGAATTATGATATCAAGAATTCGTTGCTGCTCTTTTAAACGATATTGGAGAAAGAAGTTCAGAAGGTCATCATGATGAGGTAAGGCGAGGTTGTATATACTGCATGTAAATCCTGCATTCTTTTTTGGATTAAATTGTCTGTTTTAAGGCAGCTTTTCTATCGTTTATCTTTAACTAAGGAAAGCTTAAGTTCTAACCTTTGTAGAATTTGTGATCCAATGGGGGGTTTCATGTTGAGTACGATATTTTATAAAAGGTAATAATTTCATTGTTTATTGTCAAATATACTTGGGAGTCATGTGATCTCATGTGTCAAGTAGCTAGCTAGCTTGGGAATCTAATCGATCGAATGGTTCCATCTAACGTGATGCTGCTTCTCTCTCATCTAAACCTCATCATGTAGTAGTGGGGCTTCCCATGAATGACTGCCCAAACTCATGTCCCACCTCAGATCTGTGGTGTACGTTGAATATTCAACGAGTAAAGTTAAATGGCTGAAGCTCAGGAAATATCTTGGTTTGGAGTGCATATTCAAGATCAACTTATTTACCGATCCAATAAATTTGTTATTAACGAAACCCAATAAATATTATTAGCGAAATATCAATGATATTCTTTGTTTATCATGCAATATTAATCATGGATACGTATACGGTATATATATAGAGATCATGGCTAATTAACTTAAATATAGCCTGGCCTAATTGGTTTATACGTACAATAATATTGATATTGCATGTCTTATTGAAAAGGATGCTCACATGTGGACCTGATAACGTGAGAGAGAGAGAGAGAGAGAGAGAGAGAGAGCTCATGCATGCATGACCAAGTAAACCAAAAGGTTATTTTGGCAACCGCCGCATCCGAGAGGTATGCGAGCGTCGGCAGCTTTCAGGGTGAGCCAAAGAGCAACCATATATATTTGGCCCTCCTAGCTAGCTTGTTGTTTGGCGCTTGGAAAGGTCATCTTGGGATAAGATAATTCTAGAGTTTCCCCGCGCGCAACAACGTGGCCCCTCCTCCCGGCCTTAACTTTAGCCCGGCCAATATAATATTCTCAATTCATCTGTATTATATATAAAATTAAGTCAAGGATTCTCATGTGTGCAGGTATCAACTTGGGTAATCAGATTCTCCTGTTTCCCACCTAACCATGAAACTTAATTTGATCCCTTTAAAAAACTCCCAGTTTATAGGGCAAAAACGACAAGCTAGCTAGGGTACTGTACTCTTCTCCTATATATTATATACATTCCCCCATCAATATCCAAAGTTATTTGGAATTGTTTTGAACCTTTTATATAGACGTTGTTTATCCCTTTTTCTTAAATGCTGACATACATCATTCACCAAGAACTTGGGGGGCCAAAATCTTCATCTACACATAATTTAAAATTGGACCTAGAGGAATATTCTTCGGTCCCGATCGAGAGATGCAATATATAATCTATTCATAAACCAACATAAAATAAGTCTACGCGATACAGCTGTATATAATATACTATGAACATAAAATAAGTCTACAAGATCATACAGCTGTATATAATAATGTTTTACATCTTTATATACCAATTAGCTTTTCACAACTACAGTACATACATGATTTATGTTAGAAAAATGATAGTGACAAATAAATTTCACAAGTAACGTGACTCATTATTATATGTTATACTTGTCGTATGAAACTATGTTAATTTATAAATTTATTTTAATATAAATTTTTTGTGAGTATATGACATTTCTCATTGTGTTATGCCCCAACCACGATGCAGTCAATATAAACGTTACCCACTTTAAAAATTATGAATAATATCATTAAAAAACAAAAAACAAAACCACATGAGTAGAAGCAATAAAAGTGAGGATCAAATTCAATACTACCTTTTGTTTTAAATCTTATCACCAAGTCACACTTAAAAGCAACTATATAAAATAAATTATTTAAACAGTTTGCGATCGAAAATTATAAAATTTAAAATAAAATTAGATCATTTCTAGAGAGAGAGAGAGAGAGAGAGAGAGAGAGAACAGACCCATGATTGAAAAAGAACTTGGACTCATCTATAAGGCTTATATTCGAAATGAGTTCTGATGGGCCACGACAGCAAGAATTGGGCGCGGGTTGCTGCTCATGAGAATGGCTCACGGGGGACCGGACATACCATTGAAAGAGACCGACACAGTAGGAAAACAGTGGCCGAGCAGGGATAGAACATCAGGAAAAAAGAAAAATCCACCAGTTATGGCAGAGTCGAGTTGGTCCTCAATCAACAACTGCATCTGATTGAAAGCTCTAGAGTTTCTTCAATTAATTATTGTTGACCATAATTTAGGGATGCGTACACGCCATATACTTGCAGACAATATGCCATACCATGCCACTAAGTTGACCCTAAAAAAAAAGATTTGCTGCTCTAATGATATCGTTCAAGTATAATACTTGATAATAAAAAGTGATTTTAAGTGTTGTGATATAATTTTTTTATTTTTTAAATATTTAAATATATTAAAAAAATATGAATGAAAAAATAAAAAATAAAAAAGCTGTAAAAACAACTGGCGATAAGACTGCGGTGCTAAAAAAAATAGACATTTAAACCCATGAACATTTAAGACTAAGATCTATTAATATATTAAATGTCTATTAAGCATGTACAAAACATTTTTTTTTTATATAAATTATTTTAGTCTCAAAAAAATTACACAAAAAGCAAACTTACAAATTAGTGTAGTTTGATATGGTACATTATATTATAAAATTATTTATTTTGTAAAATAGATCTAACAAATCGTATAAAATCATGTCAATTTATAAATTTATTTTTATATAATCTTTATATATATATGTACTACTTCTCTTTTTTTTTTTTTTTTTTATTAATACGTTACTTACATTTTCTTATCTCTTCATTAAAAAAGTACATACTTGTCATATATTCAAATAACACCTCAATTTTTTAATTGAGTTTGAAAAAATTTCTTCCTACCGAATTTGACTAGAAAATTTGTCCCTAGACGTACATGGCGACTATGACAGCTGCATTGGTGAATTTTAAGAGCATTATCATTGATTTTATCAAGGTCAACTTTAAAATTTAGTTAAAAGTATATGTTTCAATAAATTCAAAATCATTCAAAGTATATGTTTCAATTAATTCAAAATCATTCAAAATCATATTTCTTTAAATTTTGAAGATGCTCTAGCATTTAACTAAGCCAATACCAATACTCTAAGTCGGTTTAAGGTATTTAAATTATGCAAGCTTTTCTTTAAAAAAAATTGAGACCCGCTTTAAAAAAAAAAAATCTATTTTGACAAACTCTATAAATATGCCTCTGTAATATATTTCCATCTCCAGGATTCAGACCATACGATCAGATCCTTCAAATAAATTGAAGTTGAACATTTTATTAATTGCTATTTTTACTTATTTGATTGTAAAATATATTCCTCGTTAATTTAAGACTTTAAGAAATTTCCTATCGAAGTAAATTAAAACTAATTCATGATAAATGGAAAATGAAATTAATTATCCTGCTCCTATATTTTTATGATTCACTTTTTTTTTCATTCAGACCACAGGCCAGCAAATGCTCGTGAGCCAAGTTGCTATGATTTGATCTTTCGTCAATCTTGATGGTTTCTAACGCTATGTTCTCGTGCACTCAATTTTTTTTTTTTTTTTTAGATTGGCACTTGGCAATAAGTGATCCAATCAATCTCGGAGGTATACAGACTCTCAATAAGGAGTTTTCTATAAATGCAGTTTGGATAATTTAAGAAAAAAATTTCCCAATTCAATGGTATTAAAAGATTATTTGTACCTCATACATATGAACCTTAGATCCCTAGATCTAAACATATCCAAGCTCAAGGCATTTACAACTTGAGCCAATTATGCATGCAACAAGTAGCTAGATCATCCAAGCCCGGAATTAAAAGGCAGTTAACATCAACTGTTGCAATCAGAATAATATTATTCCCTACAAATTGATGATAACAACGAATAACTTATGAGCATAAGAACCTTTACTTTTTTGAACTTTATGTCGACCAAAGGAGAATAATAGTATCCATGCACCTTTAGCACGCCCTATTTATAGCAAGATATGAGCTTGAATATAAAGACACAAGCTCTAGCTGCACCATCTCTAAAGCTCTTCCAATCCATGGCTCAATCTCGCCCTGCGCGTGTTGAAACAGAGACACTCAGCCATGTCTTAAGTCTTGCGGAGGCATTCAGAGCTTTCGACACGGACAATGATGGGTCAATAACGGCTCCTGAGCTCGGTGGCATCATGGGATCACTTGGGTACAATCCGAGTGAACAAGAGATAAGCGAAATGATGCTGGAGGGAGACACTAACAAGGATGGGTTGCTAAGCATAGAGGAGTTCTTGGAGCTTAACACGAAGAATTTGGAACTTGACTCTTGGGGAAATCTCCTTCTAAGGTCTTTCCAAGCTTTCGATGATGATCGGAATGAGGTTTTGACAGGAGAGGAGCTATTCGGGGTGATGTCAAATCTGCAGCTCGAAGGGACGTTGTCTCTGCAGGATTGCCAAGCTATTGTTGCTTCCATGGATGTAGACGGAGATGGAGCTGTTAGCTTCGAGGATTTCAAACTTATAGTCAATTCCCTCCTCTAGATTCTCATGTTCTTTATGCTTAAGATAAAACGAGTGTTAACTCACAAGGGTTAATGGCGCCTGAGTCATGAACAAAATAATAAATGGGGATTTTATGTCATCCATCAAGTTGCCGAGGTTCACACTTCACACACCAATCAACTCAATTAGCTCGTGTTCTTGTGCGTACCATATCGACATTAACATCCCCTAATCACCATCAAATACCTAGCATGCATCTAGCTTGCAGCAAGAAGGATTTTGTTTTTCACTTTTTCCGTAAGCAATATATGCATGAAGCTTTTGCTGAACCTGCTTTGTTCTTATACACAAAGCAAAGTTTAACATGCTTTGTTCTTATACATACACAACTTTAACCCAACTAGTATTAAAGAGTAATTTCAATTTAATTCAAACACAGGATCAAAGTTTAAACCCATAATCTGACAGTCAGCAGTATAAATAGTAAAAAATACTACAAACATAAAGAAATTATACAAAATAAACTCATAAACTAATGTAATTTCATGAAATTAGTTAAATTTACTTTATAATAAAAATAACTTTACAATCTAACAAACTATATCAAACCATACCAATTTATAGGTTTATTTTTGATTAATCACTTTGCAGCTAAATTATTTTCCAAATAGTAAATAGCAATTTCCTTCAAAGACATGGAGCAGCTCATGGAGATTGCAATGACACTTTTATTGAGTTCTTTTCTTTTTCTGTCTCTCATCAATAATAAAAAATAATACTACATATAATCACAGAATACATAACATCGTCCAATCACTTTAAAAAAAGTGAATATATACAAAATCCATATGAAAAAAAATCAATTTTTTAATAATCGACCTCTCTTTCTCAAAACAACTGTAGAATATTTGCACACTCTGCGACTGCATGTAACATTACTCAATAACAAATATGTATATAGGAAGAGTAATGCAGCTTCAAATATCCAAGATTCCAGGGACACTACTTTTGAAAATAGCGCATGCTATAAACCTTGTCTAAGAAATATAGTTGCTGTAGATAACAACTAGAATCGATCGACCAGTAATTTAGAAGTCGATACATAAATCTGGAAACAAAGCTCAACATCATACATATGACTTTAAATATACAACGTCGGTCCCCACATATAGAGAGATCATCCTTAAAACAAACATACATAATCAATTTACATCCACATCGTCGACAATTGACCTAAACCCGTGTTTCCAATTCACCCCAGAAGATTCGGCCATTACCAAACCCCACTCCTCCCAGGGGGAGAATGAAAACACAGAAGCTGAAGCTGATCATCTCCCCATGAAAAAGACGGTCGAAAAATATAACATACACCAAAGTCCTGATCAACTATATCTATATAATATATATAGATAGCCTTAAACCGAAAAAACGACACAGATCAGTCCCCATGCAGTTAACCAAGCCTAGCATTCGGTACCGATTGCTAGAGAACTTATGCATGAACAGAGAGTAGACTAAACGACGGAGCTAAGTGGACGTTCCACTGTTTCAGGAACACTTCCTGAGGCGTCTCGGGGGTACGCGTGCTACCAGCACGCCAACGGTAGTAGCCACGCTGTCGTTCGAACCGTCCCTCGGAGGGTCTAAAACCACAGGCAGGAACGAATGACGGTCACACCAGAAAAGTCGGTTCTTGAAACTGTTTATTAGGGCTTCTTTCCCCTGCATAAACATATATACAAATAACACATGATCATGAATTACTTAATACCTGCATCCACCACAAGGTAAGCGCTTATATCAAAGTTTGTGTTGTGGATGACAGATGAGAATGCATGGATAACAAACCTGAAGCTCAGCAAGAGTAACTTCACAAGTTTTGCTGTTCTCCGGTACCATCCATACATGTTTGTGGAAGGAGTTGAAGAATTTGAACGCAGCAACAGCGTTTGTGAAATTCACAAAAGCGTACCCCAAATTCGAAATCTTACGCTGATACCAAGATTTCCTACAAAACACATTCAACAAAATTGAAACAAAGAAAGAAGATAAAGAGGTAACTGTATGGACAAAATGGAACTAATCGCTCAAGGCGTAGCAACATACATGAAATCCATCGGCAAGTAGACAAAATCGTACGCGGACTTGCACGTACGCGACTCTGATTTAATGTTCTCATCCTCACAATGCTTGTCTAGTATAGCAATCAGGTCATCCCTTCTGCGCATTGATACAAGACATGAGGATGTTTACAAAACTTATAACAGAATAGCATATGATATCCAGGAACAAAAGCAGCTACAAGGCTGCTCATGAATCATGACCATGTACGTGCGCGCGCACACAGACAAAAGGAACAAAAGCTGGAAACCCTTATATCTCTGAATAAATGTTCATAAACACCTCCACCCCCCCACCCCCAAAAAAAATAATTACAGATGGTGAATGGGGTGGACATACGTAGACGAATGAAATAAGAACAGATGAACTACCGAAAAACCCACCAAACAATGACTTCCCCCCATTTCACTACTTCAAATCCACTCGTTTCACTTTTTACTTAGGGAAGACTAGTTTACACATAATCATAAATAAGAGCGACGCAAATTAAACTGAGCTTATAATAGGATGAACCCACAATTACAGGCTCTAAATTAATTAGTTAAAATCAGCAAACTAGCCAAAGTAACAAATGCGTATATATGGTCCCGCATGCGAGAGAGAGATCAGAGAAAGGGATAAAGAGCCCACTTAAACTGGTTGGGGATGTTCTTGATCATGACAGTGGTTCTGTCAGTGCTTACGACTTCTTCCACCATGCCAGGGAAGGGAATAATGCGACCAAGACCACCGCTCTTCTTATACGAAGCACCCCTCTTAAATTGGTCGTCCATGTCCTTGCTTGCCGATCTCGACACACCAACACCGCGAACACTGTTACCATCGGACGCGCACATGTCGGAGTTTTTTAGCCCCTTCTTGGGCATCCATAATTTCCCTCTGAGACTCACAGTGGGCTTTCCACGTGAAAATCTCGGTCTAAGCAGCCGCCCCCTTGGTCTTTTATCCATCTTCGCCCCACAACCAAAAGCTGTT
This sequence comes from Juglans microcarpa x Juglans regia, assembly GCF_004785595.1. Taxonomy (NCBI): domain Eukaryota; kingdom Viridiplantae; phylum Streptophyta; class Magnoliopsida; order Fagales; family Juglandaceae; genus Juglans; species Juglans microcarpa x Juglans regia. Next base: position 4,199,369 of record NC_054599.1, read on the forward strand.
TCATGCAACACGAGACCCCTCAACTTCTCCGCCACCGTTTCAACCTCACAATCGTTCCCGAAACAGCCAACAGAATCTGAAACCTCATAAACAGGCTGAGGCTGTGAGCAAGTATCGTAGAGTACTGATCCGTACGATCCATAAGGGCCGGCTAATTCTAAAGGATACCCATAAGTGGAAAGGTCGTAGAATCTGGAAACTACCGGTTGCCACGACTGAAACGGAGATGGCAGGAGCGGAAGCGGTGGAGGGTGGGAGAAGCTGCCTATGATTGTGGGGAATATTACCTTCTGTTCAGGCCAGAAGGACTGGGCGTTCGGGTTCAAGAGACTGAACCGTTGGTTCATGCCGCTATGGCTCCTAGTAGACAAAGGGGAGGCCATGTATATGTGGTGGATTCTCGAACAGAGATATATATATCTATTAAGCTTCGAGCGATTGGAAGGTGGCTTTACCGTCTCCAACTTATATCATGAGGCAGAAAACGCCAAGTGAATACGATCGATAAGGACGTGAAGCTACACAGCAGAAGGCGTTTCGCATGTGAATCGGACGGCGAGGGATCGCGATTGGGGAGGGGGGGGTTCTGAGGAGGGACAACCAGGTCTGGTAAGAAAGGTAAGGCCTGTGCAGACTTGTCTTTCACATTTCCGGGGCAAAAAAATATCTGCTATGTTGAACGTTGGAAAAAGAGATGCTCATTATAGCCAAGAGAAAAAACTGAGATACTCATAAATGCTGCCCGATAAATTCAAGTATGCTTTGGCGGCGCAACATCTTTCAGACAGAAAAAACTTTCATGGATTCAGTCCCATGTGCAATTCATCCGCTCCAAGACTCCAAAACGCGCCCGAAAAATAAAAACATTACAGCACTAGGGTTTAGATATAAAGATATGCTACTTCTAGGGTTTAGATCGTCGCGCTTTCTAGGGAAAAAATAATTTCTTATTATAAATAGCTATTACAATGGCGATATGATCGAAAGTGCAATCATCATTATATGATCTGATGGGTGAAAGAGAGAATGGATCTGATTTTTATTTTCCTTTTTACTGGGGTTGCTTTTTCTTCCTGGTTTCGGCCGATATCGTGCTAAACGCGAGGAGCAGGCACAAGGCAAAATTCTGAATCATGTTTTGAATACTTTACCGTAACTGTTTCGGTGGAGTTACTGAAATAAGATATTTCGATATCTATTTAGAAATAATTTATATATAAATAAATTATATATAAATTATATATAAATTAGTCTAAATTAGAGATTAAAAAATAAACGTACAGTTTAAAAAAATGACAAAAAAAAATAAAGATAAAAATATCGGCTGATATGAGTCAAAATATAAACCGGTATTGATTGAAATTATGATCAATACAAAATATTTCAACCAATCCAATCAGTACGATACGAAAATCAAAACCTTGTTTTGATTACAAAAATAAAAATAAAGATTTCTACACACCGCTTTCTAACATACAAAACTATTTTTATTTTTTATTTTTTTAATAAATATATTATAAGATTACTAAATAAAAAATTTTAACAAAAAATATAAAAAAAAGTGATGCAATGCAAAAAAATAAAAATAAAAATTACATTTCAGCTTTACAATCAAGTCTATGGTATTAAACTATATCAATATAGAAATTTACTTTTATAAGATTTTTCTCAACTATAACATTTCTCAAAAAAAAAAAAAAAAGAGAGAGGCTAAGATGCTTTTAGATTTCCTTCATGATTTTTTATGAAAGCTTATAAATTCATAACAATTGAAATAAGGTTTTTAAACAATTAAATTGGGGATAGTATTAGAGACAATGTGTGCTTGAATTGTTTGATAAAATGTTTCAGTCATCGTGAGTGATACCGAGAGTCTACAATTGCTATTTATAAAATGTAAATGTATTACATCAATACAATAGGTATTGTACCAATGGAGATTAGTTATACAAGGAAGTTGACAAAAATACAAAGCCGACAAAAAATGAGATTTAGCCGGTTCATGAGTGATTGGGTTGATCTGCTCCAGATATCGATGTGGTAGCAATTGCCTTGATAAAGGGGTCTTCATTTGGTAAGTTGTCATTTTCTCTCTGCAGACTGTGCTAAAGTACGAGGTCAAGTTTAGTATAAAAATGATAGAGAGTTGGGCACCCAAGCGGTTTAGTAAAAAGATCAGCAAGTTGCAAAGATGTCGGGACATGTCGGGTATGAAGAAGATCAAGAGCAACACGTTCACTTACATAGTGGTAGTCGATCTCAACGTGTTCATCTCTATTATGGAAGACTTTGTTAACAGTCATGTAAAGTGCATTGAAATTATCACAAAACAATAACAGTGATGTGTGGAGCATGATGCCGAGGTCCTAAAGAGGAAAAGAGATCCAAGTGAGCTCAGTAGTAGTGTGGGTCATAACTCTATATTCAACTTCAGTGCTCAAGTAAGATACACTATGTTGTTTTTTGGCAGACCAAGTAATACAATTACTACCGAGAAAGACAATATGGTCGGTCATGGAGCGTCGGGCGAGGGAGCGTCCGGCCCAATCTGCATTAGAGAAAGCATAAAGATCAAGTGTAGAATTAGAGCTAAAATAAAGTCCAAAATCAACTGTGCCTTTGGCATATCTAAGCATACATTTGACCATTTTAAAATGGACATCAATAGAAGAGTGCATAAATTGAAACACAAAGTTGACACTATATATAAGGTCAGGGCAAGTGAGAATAAGATATTGGAGAGCACTGACAAGACTTCGATAATGGGTTGGGTTAGAAAAATGAGTTGTGGACATAAGACCTTTAGTCTTAGAGTGCCCATGGGCTTATAATCAATCATTTGGGAAGGGTCAAAAATGTCAAAAGCATATCTAGTTTGGGTTAGGGTAAGACCATCTGGAGTCGGAGTGATCTGGATCCCTATAAATTAGTGGAGTTAGATCTTTTATGGCAAATTGACTGCTAAAGGTTGAAATAAGCTCATGAAGGAAATTAGTGGAGGAACCAGTGAGTAGCATATTATCAACACACACGAGTAAGATAAGACGACCATGAGAAGAACGATAAACAAATAATGAGGAATCGACAGTGCTACAACTGAAACCATAAGTGAGTGAAAAACTATTGAACCTATCAAACCAAGCACGTGGGACTTTTTTAAGCCATACAAAACTTTGTTTAATTTACAAACATGAGAAGAGTGAGTTGAATGGATAAAACCTGGAGGTTGTTCCATGTACATAGATTCATGGAGATCACCTTGGAGAAAAACATTATTGACCTCCAGTAGATGAATGTCCCAATGATTGATCAGAGCTATAGTGATTATAGTACGGATAATGCTTGGTCTGATCACGGGAGAGAAAAATTCAGGGTACGGGAGAGAATCCATTTGCAACCAATAACAATCATAGAGGGATCACGAGGGACAAGAGTCCACATATTGTTAGCATACAAAACTTTCAGCTCAGCTCATCAATCGTAGCTTTGGTCCAATCGGGGTGATTGAGGGCAGAGATGATGGGTTTGGACTCTTTGGGTATTGTAGAGATATCATGGAGATTTGCATATTTCAGATTCAATTTGTGAATACCAGCATGGGAGCAGGTAATCATGTTATGTTCAAGGGGTTAATGTGGGATCAAGGAAGACAAAGTACATAGAGATGAAGGCGGCATAGAGCTGTCGAGAGTAGGGAGGTGAGGAATTGGGTTAAGGGTGTGAGAGGTGGTGGGTGGTGGTAATGGAATATTGAGTTAGGGAGAGGGGAGGAAGGAGTAAGGGGAACTAGGGCTGAGGGAGGTATAATCTAGAGGTCAAATATAGACAAATTCGGGTCAAAGGGTGGGAGAAGGTGAAGATTCCCAGGATGTTTATAAGGAAAATTAAGTTCATCAAAAATAGCATGGCAAGAAATTTAAGTACAACAAGTAGGAGGGTGATCGCACTTGTATTCACGATGTTGATCACAATATTCTAAAAAGACATATGGTAAGGTTTTTAGATCAAATTTATCGCGCTTGGTATCACAAGTATATGAATAACATTTGGATCAAAAACACGCAAAGAACAATAATTATGAAAGTTCTATAAAAAAAATTAAAAAATGTGATTGTAAATCAAGAGTAGTAATGGAAAGACAATTATTTAAAAATGTAGCAATGACAAAAGCTTCAACCCAAAAACATTTTGGAACACAATTATAGAAAAACATTGTCATACCAAGTTCACGGATCGTACGATGACGACATTCCACAGCGCCATTCTGTTCAGGGGTATGGGGGCATGAAAACTTGTGAATAATGCCATGTTGTTTTAGATGAGAGATAAATTGATTGTTAGTAAATTCACCACCCTCTCGGTTTGAATTTCCTTTTAATTAAATTGATGTTCTACATTTTTTTTCAAAAAGTAAAAAGATGAGAAAGAATCAAGTTTTTTCGGAGCGAAATGAACCACATAAATTTAGAAAAAACATCAACCAAGCATGCATAATAATGAAATTTACAAACATAAAGAACAGGGGCATGTCTCCATAAATCACAAGAAACTTTATTATATATAGCATGAGTTAAACTAGAAGATCGTAAAAAATGACATTTGTTCAGTTTGCCTAACTAGCAACTTTCACAAATAAATCGAGTTTTATTGGGTCGAGAAGGTTGAATAAGTCCTTTGGAGTCGAGTACTTGCATAGCAGAGGTCTGAGGATGTCCCAAACGCAGATGCCACACTTATTCAGAGGCTGTCTAAAAACGAGTAGAGAAGTGCACTTTGTAAGTTACAAATAAGGTGTAAAGTTACCCTTTCATCGTCCTTTGATTAGGACGCGGTTGGTCTCTCTTTTCTTAACAACAAAATCAACACCATAAAATTCACAGTTATAGGGATAATTATTGGCAAGTTACCTAATAGATAAAAGATTTGTTGCAAGTGCCGGCACTAAAAGTGCATCACGTAAGTTAATTCTAGTGGTACCATTATTTACGTACATATCGCCAACATGTGTAATAGCATGTGACCTACCATCACCAATAATGACAGCTTCATTACCAAAATAGCTACGTAAATTCTCAAGCATACACCTGTCATATGGGCAAATGCTCCAGTGTCTGCAATCCATTCATTATCAGGAGAAAGAGTTTCCAACGTCATGGCGGCCAATGCTCGAGGAATATCAACAGGCTGGAATGAGTGGTTAAATCAGTTCTAGCACTTGAGGGCAACATGACCCCTTTTACCACATATTTAACAAATGTTGGGTGGGTCTCGGGCCTTGGGGGTCGAGCATTGGGCTCACGTGTAGAAGATGGGGCTCCTGAATGAGCTCTTACATGAGACTCTCGGGCCGAGTGGCTTGTAGGGTGAAACCCTCGGCCTTGAGAAGGAGAACCCCATTTTGCTTAGATCAGTTGCCACCACGGTGGTCCTTAGACGTCGTCGTATCTGTCTGTTGGCCATAGAAAGCAAAAGATGAGTTAGAGTCATGAAGAGAAGTGTAGATTTCATACCCTCAGAGGAGTGGGTGGATCTAACGTAGGACAACGTGGGTGGTTTTAGCATCTTGGTGATGAAAGGTTCATAGCGGGCGCCAAGGCTGTTCAACAGAGAAAACACCTTCATCTTGTCAGCAACTTGTTATCCGATTGAGACCAAGTTGTCGCATAAGCCTTTGAAGGTGTGGAGGTGATCTGCAAGAGGGGTCGTGGGTTCCTTCTTGAGGTAGGTTAGCTGTTGAGTGAGGTGGAGCTCTCACACCTATGAGTCATGGGCGTATATCGCCTTGAGGGCCACCTAGACTTAGTGGGCAGAGTCCAAGCCCACGACGAGGGCGAGAGCCTCTTATGAGAGAGTGTCGATGATCCGGCCTCTTAATAATCAGTCAATTTTGCGCCACTGCAAATAACTTTTGGAATGTTATGGTTTGCCTGAGCCCAATGCTCCATCGAACAGGATGACAAATTTTGGAGGAGCAGAGTCCTCGCGGAGGAGATGATCAACAAGATCTTGGCTCTCAGCCAAGGCTAGAAGTTGTTCATGCCAAAGAGGATAGTTGCTCTTGTAGAGTCGTAGAGTAACAAAGTTACCCACATTGAGAATAACGGTGGCCATAGAGGAAGACTCTCTTCACTCACACGGTCTTTGAGACCATAAAGACAATTAGTGCTTGAATTGTTTGTTAAAATGTCACAATCATTATGAGTGATACCGAGAGTCTACTAGTGTTATTTATAATCTCTACTGCATCAATACAAGAGGTATTGTACCGTTGGAGACTAGTTATACAAGGTAATTAACAAAAATACAAAGTTGACAAAAAATGAGAACTAGCCATTGCATGAATGATCGGGAGAATTTGCAAAAGTTTTAAATACCGTTTCGGTGACTGTTTTGGTCAAGGTATTGGAATAAAATATTTCGGTATCGGTATCGTTTCGGAATAGTCTATACATAGATAAATTACATATATATACACATAAATTATATATCAAAATAACAACAAAATAAGTCATAAATTGAATAATACTTCTCAATTCATAGGCAATTTGGAGAGAGAACTCATAGAAGCACAAAACAAAAATATTACTAAAATGACAATTGGTCCTCAATTCCTCTATGATGCCGACAACAAAATGAAAAAATATCCCTCACATTCTATTTAATTACAAACCTGTCCAAGACTCCAAATAGCTGCCAACCCATGTACCGACCAAAATGTTCATATCGGCCGAAATTTGAAATACTGGCCGCAACATCTCCTATACACCTAAAATTTTAGCCGATACGAAGTAGATCCCTTTTTCATATCGATTACTGTTTTGATACGTCAAATACTGATCGTGCTGGCTAATACAACACAAGTTTTAAAACATTGGAATCTGCTCCAAATATGGATGTGGTAGCCGTTGCCGTGACACAGAGATTTCAATTTGGTAAGTTGTCATTTGTCATTTTTGATGTATTGTTATTATATTAAGAAGAGTAGAATTAAGTTGAGATGATAAAATATTATTAGAATATTATTTTTTAATATTATTATTATTTTAAGATTTGAAAAAGTTGAATTGTTTATTATATTTTATATTAAATTTTTAAAAAAATTATAAAGCTAAGTTAAGATTGATTTAGGAATAAAAAGAAACCTAAATATCAGACCGGTTTTCTATTAGTATAGTGAAATTTTTTTATCAATATATAAAAATTATTTTTTATTTATTTTGTAAAGATAATGAATAGATTTTCTTTAAATAAGAGTTTATCATCCTAAAATATTTTCAATCTAAAGTCATGGTACACATTTTCCCATCTTCATTTCAGCCCTATTTTTAGAACATGGATCGGCATTTAATGGAACTGTACGATGGAATGGACATTTCATAAATGAAGATGTCTGTTTGATGCATTTGAAGCTCCAAGATCGCTATCAAAATCCCCAAGAAAACGCCACAAGTACGATTTTCCCAGCAGTTTTTTCTTTTGTTTCTTTATTTGTTTTTCTTCATTATTTAACGCACAGAAGAGACATGGACCCGAAGATCGCAATCTGCAAGTTTTTATTCTCAAGGTTTCATTCATCCATATAAAACCAGACCGTGTTTCAGAAAAGCCGAGAGAGCCTGACGCCTGTGAAGACTGAGAACTTTCCCATTTGTCTGTGTCTTTCCCTGGGCTCTGCCATTTCTTGCCTCTCGTTCGGCTAAATACATGCAAGAAGGTCTACTGCATGCCCTGATCAGATTGATCTTTGTTTCGTGCAGTGGAGCTGACCATTCCTCTTTTGAGCTTTGGCACTCCGGCGGTGTACGTCTGTCATTCCATGCCTGATTTTGGTTACCAAAATTTTATTTTTCATATTCTTTCTAATAATATGGTTGATTGTGTTATTTTTTTTAATATAATTTAATTGTTTTTGATCAATTATATTAAAAAAATTAAAAAAAAACGTAAAAATAATTCAATGTAACAGAATTCATTTGACAAAGAAGAAAGTGACACATCTGTCATACTAAAAGCAGAACTCTTTTTCAAATAAATTTGAAAATAATATTTTATCTTGATAATTATTTATATGGACTTATATGATAATTGTGTTTATATAATTTTGTCTAAACAAGTCGTGGCCCCAAGCAAAACAAGAAAATGATCTCAATTAGGAGAAACGATAGTTTTATTATCGTATAACAATTTGTTTATAAGTATGTAATAAAGTAATTTTATTTTAATTTTTTACTTTTAATTTGAAGCTTTAAATTTAATGAAAGATATTTTTATATTTAAAATTATCTATTAATTACGAAGAGATTAAGCATTGGCATTGGATTCATCAAAATTATTTTTAAAATTTGATAAAAAATACATATTTTCATAAATCTAAAACTTCTCTATACATAATCCTCCTATATTAGATTAGCTATTAGATTAATCAAAATAATAGTATAATATTATTTTTTTAATAATAATATTTTTATTTATTTTTTCATATTTTATAATTACACTATCCATATGTATATTAATAATTTAATTTGATACTTAAATTATTATTTTTTAACTAATTTTTTTCCTCAATCTAATTACCTATATTATACTTCTATGGCCTCATCATCTATTACTTGTTTACTATAAATATAGATTCAATGACTCTCATTCCAACACTATATACTAGATACTTGTTTACTTGTATATTGATACTTGCATACAAAAAATAAAAAGACCGTTGTGAGTTTAAACTGAAATAAAAAACACATTTGGTTGGTGAACAGCAACACTCTAAATATAAAGGAAAAAAGTGTTTTATTGTAAGTCAAAATTTCTAATTTATCTTTTAGTTAATCCAATTCAGTTATGTTTGGAAGAAATAAACTATATTTTTATATTTAGCTAGACTTTTGATAAAGTCAATGCCAATACTCTTGGGGATGTTTGGAGAATGAAATTAAATGAGAATTTTATAAATAATAGTAAAATAATTTACGAATAATAGAGAGATAATTTGAGTTAAATATTTATTAGAGTTTGAGAGATAAGAGAGAAAAATTGAAGAAGAAATATTATAAAATTAAAATATTATTAAAATATAATTTTTTAATATAATTTTTATTTTGAGATTTTAAAAATCTGAATTTTTTTTATTTTTTTATTTAAAAATTTAAAAAAATTATAATGATTAATTTAAAAATATTTAAATGATATTTTAAAAAAATGAGATAAAAGATAAAAATTATTTTCAAACATCCCTAAAGCTAAGTGAGAGTAACTTTATTATTACCATTTATATATAAAAAAAAAAAAGGTGCTATTATACAAAGTTGCAACGAGTAAGTTTTTTAATTTATATGATTTTTTAAAAAAAAAATATTTTTATATAAAATTATAATTATAATTTAACTTATTATATTATAGGTTGTTTGGATAATCTCACCTAATTTCTTTTAATTATGACAGTACTATTACGCATCCTTTCAACTTATATTACGGTCAAAATGGGCCTAATTCATTACTCAAATTCAATAAAATATTTTAAGAGAAATTATTTAATATTATTAAATTATAAAAAAATTGTAGATCCCCATGCCACGCTGATTATGAGTTCAGAGACGGATAGTCTTCCAATGCAGAATGCAGTACGAAAGGACGTCCTGGAAAGATATGAAATCATGCTTCTTATTGCACCACCTACTAATAGCTTATAGACTATATATAATCATTATCCCTATATGAGTCTGTGGCTGACGTTTTTTCACTCTCATATTTATTATTATTAATATTATTATCTATTATTTTTAAAATTCAAAACATGTTAAACTAACAGTTAAAAAACTTCTTAAAAGTTTTCTATTTTATAAAATTATATTCATTATTCTTTTTATTCATATGTTACATGATTTTTTATTTTTTTCTTTATGAAATATGTGATACGTGAATTATGAATAGAATAATTAGTTTAATTTAATAAAAATAAAAATATATATTATGTTATATATGATGTAAGAATAATGAATAAAAAAAGGCGGATATATTTTATTCTATTGTTATGCAAAAATGTGCATTAATTGTGTTATGTTGGCAATTTTGGATAAAATTTATCGTTAAATGTGTTTTTTTTCTGCTATTTACAATTTTAAAATTAATTATATTTATATAATATTTTATTCATGTAATATAATTTGATTTTAATATGAATTTTAATTTTAAAATTTTATTAATAAAATTATACCGTGTAAATATAATGTGGTATAAAATTCTCAAATAAAACTATCAATGAGAAAATGATTTGTACATTTTAAAAATGGATAAATTTTACATTATAATAGAATAAACTTAAAATTCATATGAGAAAACTCATTTTTTAATAATGAGATTATTTAATTAAAATATGGGACATTTGTCCAATCTAAAACCATATCTAAAATTATCCTAATTTATAAGTCATGTACTTGATTATTAAATATTGAATGAGTCTGAAAGGTGATGACGTCCATATTGCCTCAAAATTAAATCTAAACTTTATATATATATATATATATATATATAAATTTTACTTCTAATCTCTATATCATATACTTATTTTGATTTTTTAACTTTTTTTTCTTAGCATACGTGGTATAAGAATAATAAATAGAATAATTTAATTAGTTTAATAGAAATAAAATAAATAAATAAATAAAACAGATATAGTGTGTGGTGTACACAGCTAGATAAAAAAATCCATATATATATATATTGCTCAAAACATTCGTATTAGAAAAATTCTACTTCTCATTTTCTATATTACACATTAATATTTGATGTGTCATTTTTTCTCTTCATTTAAATATGTACATATAAATATGTAAATTTATATATTTAAATAGAATTATAAAAAGTTATAAATTATATATTAATAGGTGGTGCAAAAATGATAAAAGCATTTCTCAATATATTTACCTAAAATGTGGTCAAATATGGTTATAAATTAAATTCATATATATATATATATATATATATATATATAGATATAGCAATGCTAGAGAGGTTTTGGATATTTTTTTTTCAATTGCATTTTTTATTTTATTTTTCGTTTTATTTTTTTTACATCATTTTTTTTACATTTTTAAATATTTTTTTAAAAAAATTTACAATATTATTAGATAATATTTTTTTAATTATTAAATAAAAAACTAAAAAAATATGATCGAATAAAAAAAGAGTCCAAAACGAGCTCTAACATTTTTCATATATATATATATAGAAAATTTATGTAATCTCCTACTATTTATACATCTTTTACACATTATATTTTTTTAAATTTTTATTATTTTTTTTATCAAATATTTAATATATAAATAATGAATAGAGAATTATATTAAATTAAAACTATAAACTCAAAACAAAAATTAAAAAAAATTAAAAAATTCAAGAATTTAAAAAAGACATGATGTGCGGAGGTTATATAATATAATATTATATATATATATGTATAGAGGTAAATATGTGTGCGTTTGTGCGCGTATTTAGAAACATTTGACGGGATTTGAGTGACAGCTAGGCTTGGATGAGATAGTCGACGTGATTGTTACTTTTATTGAAAAATATGTAATGAGAGAATGGCCTAGAAAAAGGAGGTTTGACGTGGGAGGGGGAGTAGCCAATTCAAATACAGAACTCTTTTCGATTTCATAAAATTATAAGAGTGCATCTATCCGAGTCCCGACGGGGTTCCGGAAAGTGCCTTTTTTGTTTTGTTTTTTTTTTTTTCCATAAATTTTTTTAACACTTTTAAATATATATTTTTTAAAAATTCATACTATTTTTTAAAATTACTTAGTTAATTATCACGTAAAAAAAAATATATCCGTCCCGTCGAATCCCCCATCTGGAAGAGGAGCATTTCTCAAATTAAAAACTGAGCTCTTGAATTATAAAAATATATAAAATTCGGATCATGATTATGCAATTAAGCTAAAAATATATGAAAAAAGTTATCAAAACACGGTTTGCCCGGCCATGACATGAATGGTAAGAGGTGTAAATTTAAATCGATAAATTGAAAAATTGGATTAGACTAGATTGGATCGAACCGGATCGATTGGTCCAGTTTTTGAATTGATCCGATTCGAAATCAGTTCCTATATTTTGAAAACAGGCCGGAATTGGTTCGGTTTCGATTCCGTAGTTACCGGACCGAATCGGACTAGTTGAAAAAATATATATATAAAAATTAATTTTATATATTATACAAAATATTATATACATATATATAAGTTTTATATATAATATAAGATATTAAATTTTTATATATAATATATATAATTATATATCATATATAAAATAATTTCATATTATAATTTATAAATTATAACATAAAATGTTAATCTTAAATATGAACATTTGTAATTTGTTTGATTATATGTTATTAATATAATTATATATACGATAATGTTATTATAATTTATAAAATAAAAGTTTAATCTTAAAGATGAAAATTTAATTGATCATATGCTTTAAACATAAAAAATATATATTAAATTATTAATAACATTTTATCATAAGAGGTAACACTTTATTATATATTTTTACATTTTAAAAAAACCGGAAAACCGGATTGGACAGGACCGAAAACTAGTAAAACTGGAGATACCAGTTTAGGAGGGTAACTGGGGCGTAATCGGTTTTGAAAAATGTAAAATCAGTACATACCAGTTCGGTCATAAATTTTGTTAAAAACCGGACCGGACCGGACCGATTACACCCCTAGTACACACCACTTTTTTCCTCATATCTCTTTACTTCACTTCAAATATTGTCTTAGTTTTTTTGTCCTGATCCTCTTACCCATTATAAATAGTCTGATTTGCATTTGAGGATAAAAACATGAACTTGCAGTTTGAAGAAATGAAAAAAAAAAAGAAAACAAAGTAAAGGCCGAAATATCTATCGGTACGGTTGGAATAGGTCGAAACGGTCGAAATTTTGACCGGTGTGAAACTATGTCATTCTCTGTACCCGCTACACCACAAAAATGAAATATTTCGACAGTACCGACCGGCACGGTACGAAATTCAAAACATTGTTTCGTATCCCTAAAGCTGTATTTGGGCAGTGAAAGTCAGATTATTCTACTATCATTTAATATTTTATTATTACTTTCACATATTTTTCACTACTTTTTATTATTATTTAATATTTTATAATTACTTTTTTTTTTCTCAATTTTCATTACTATTCATAAATCCTTTGAGATCACATCATTACTCAAACGTAGACAAAGCACATAACTGCCAATTTTTGAACATTTGATACTATTAGTAAAATCTGCTTATACAATCATAAATGATATGACCCCTAATTTTTATGTTTATCTCTATTCTACTTTATATCTCTTAAAATATGGATAAGATGTAATCCATACACAAAGAGATTTTCAAAATAATAAACTTACGTTAGATTTAGCTTACAATAAAAATAATTTGACAATATAATATACCATACAAACTCAATCAGTAAGTTTACTTTTAGGATATCACTTTAAAAAATTTCTCAATTCAAACTAGATTTTAGAGTGATTTGGATTCAGAGATGAGTTGATATGAGTTATGAATAGTAGAATAAAAATTGAATTGTTTATTATATTTTGTGTCGAAATTTAAAAAAGTTATTTTAGAATTTGAAAATTTTGAATTATTTATTATATTTTGTGTAAACAATTTAAAAAAATTGTAATAATAAGATAATATAAATTGAGGTGGATTTTAAATACAAACGAGACCTAAACCAGTAGAACAAACCATTTGTAACTAATTGCCCGGTGGGTTGGATTGTGGGCTATAAAGTCAAGGAATCTAGGAACCTTTTAGCAACCCAGCCCAGGGACTTGATGGATCTAGGCTCTACTGCAAATATCATCCCAAGAAGAGAGAAAATTCGATCCACCTCATGTAAATGTAATCCCTTCCGAATATCTTCCCTTTCATGAAGAATCAACTTTTCACAGCCATCTCAACTATATGTTGAGCTCTTCGGAAATTTTATTTTGAGAAATTCTACTCATCTGTTACTGTTCACTCTTACACCCTATATTTGTAGTGGAGTTGTTTTTCATACGATGTGAGGTGTGACATAGTGAATAGTGGCTGATAAGATGAATTTTTTTTTTTTTTCAATTCAATCATCAAGTACCAAAACAGTTTTTTGGTACTTAAAAAAACGATAGCTTTTCATTACTCTCAGCTTTATAATATATAAAAAAAACTCAATAATCACAACCTTTTTTTTGAATGTTTTCTATACAAATATATTTTTTTTGGATCCCATTATTTTTTCTCCTAACTTAATACCACTAATTTCAAGAGTACGATTAAAAAATAAATACATATTTTTTTTGGATTCCATTGTTTTCACAAAAACTAAAAAAGAAACAATTCAAAACTCACCCAATAATATTGAAAAATGTTATTTATCAATACATCTCAGTCATTATCTTTTCATTTTTATTTAATATGGCATGATGACATGATTAGATAAGTGAAAAACATCATATAGGTTTCTTGTTTGGGCCCCTGGCCTGGCTGAGATGATCCACTCTAAAAGCGTGGTCTCTTTGGAATACTCGGCCTGGCTCACTTGATTTCCAATATTTAGGGCTTTTGGCCCTTGGCCACTGTGGATCGAGCTATTTAAGGATAATTTATTTTCGCAGGTGAGAGGAGATAAGTTGAGACTAAAATTAAAATTTGAATAAAATATTATTAGAATATATATTTTTAATATAATTTTTATTTTAAGATTTGAAAAAGTTGAATTGCTTATTTTATTTTGTGTGAGATTTTGAAAAAATTGTAATGATTAGATGAGATAAGATGAAAAGAGTTGAGAGAAGTTATGAAAACAATCGAGGTATCATTGATGGGATACATAGATCTACAGAATAGCTTAGTTCACACATAAGAATAGTGTAGAGTTATGATTCAAATTCAAAACCTCTGCTCTCATCTTAGGTGAAATCATCACTTGTCTTAAAAGTCTAACCTAATATGAAGAGGTATATTGAATTATTTGTATTATATTTTTAACACTTTTGCCATATTTGTGCTGTTGCATTTCTCTAACATTCTCGTAGCATTCAAACAAGTCAAATAAAGACGTCATAGGGTGTGAATATTTGAAACCGAGAAACATCCATATGGCGTGTTTTCCCTTCAAATGCATGGCTGTTGATCATTGATTTGTTCATGTCTCAACCATGTTTCAGAAAGAGCTGGGACAACACTTCCTGCCACATGCAGATTCCCTCGTTTTGATTCCACATATACCCCACAATAATATTCGGTTCAACAACCAATTATATATACCTGGACCAAAATGAATGGCCAGATAATACCCCTAAAACCTAAATCATCACAAACTCACCAAAACTACTACGTACTACTGCATGTTTATTTTCGATCTGTCCTTTCAAGCTGTTCGGTTTTGGTTGATGTGGGGCTTTCTTGCATCCCTCCTCAGAGACCTAAACCTTGACATTTCTTGTAATGTCTATCCCTGAAAGGAATGGAAAGGTTTCGATCTTATGCATTTCATTTTCCATGCAGAATACGGGTTTTTTTGGATCATGATAACATAAAGATTAATTAACTCGGACTTGTTTTTTTTTTTTAAATGAATCATGTCGAACCCCGAGAATTTTTTTAAATGAATCGTGTTAAACCCCTCTCGGATATTATAGAATCATCTCCATTTTCTGCTTGAGTCTTATTATGTATAAGCAGTTTGGCGCACCAAACTACGTATTGATTCTGACATGACTGTTTTTATTGAAAGAAAAATTTAGAGAGAAGAAAGAGGTCTCCTGGCCTGTCTCATGAAAATTATTTTTGTATTTAATTCGTCCCGTTTTATTAAATATATACCTTATATATTAGTATCGGTGCGCGATTTAATAGACGAATTCGTTTGCAGGAATACTTTCTGCTTTCACTCTCTTTTGATCCTATGCTGCCTCAAAGTGTACTTCTGTTTGTCGGCAATGGATGCCCACTGAATTAATTGCGTGCCTGTGATACGTGTGAATGACTGTCCAAAAAGGATGTGTGAAAATGGGGTCCCTACTTGCCACAGAGAACTTGAAATTGTTGGGGGACCCAATGTTTGGATTCATAATGCAGCTAAGCTTTCCTAGATCAATCGTGCTCTCAAGAGTTAGGCAGCTAATTTGTCACTTTCCCAAGAAAAAAAACAAAGAAAAATAAGAGAGAGAATTTCATCAAGCTGATGTTATTAATATAAATTGGTATCTCGAACGTAAACATTGCCTTTTTTCAGAAAACCCAAGACAAATAATTATATGAACAAAGGTTTTTCAATGAATGATGAATGAAAAATTGACCATTAAAATGAAAAAAAAAAACAACGAGTTGGGTAAAGTGTCCCCTCTAATGGAACGTGATGTTTGCATTGGTATGGACATTTTGTAGACCAATGGCGGCATCTGTATTTTCAGATTTCGACAACTTGCCCAAGGGGGCACACAAAGCACTGTCTTCACCTTTCCAAGTCCTGTGTCATTGAGGAGACTTGTAAGACTATTCAGTATTCACAGAAGGTATTGTAAATTCTACCACTCAAGGCTTTACAAATTGAGGTGTACATTATATCTAGACTTAGAATAGAAAATTAGGATTAATTATAAAATCAATATTTAGATTTTCACAATTCGATATCTCAACTTTTATAAAATTGATACATGAGTTTTCACATTTTGCAGTTCAAAGAGTCATCGCCAATCTCATGTTAGAAAATTAACCAAGGGTTGTCACGCATGAGCTTTCAATAGGTTGGCATGGACTTAGTGCCACATGTAAGGCTGAAAGTTGGTTGGTTCAGATTGCACAAACCGATTGAACTAAATCGAGACTGAAGACCGCAAGTTTTCGGTCCGGTTCCGGGTTAGGGGGTGGTGTTTTTTCACGCCAGACCGGACCGACCGAATAGTAAAATAAAATATATATATTATATATATAATTTACATAATAATTGTATAATTAATTATATAATTTTTATCTAATCTATCACTATTTACAATATAAAATATGTAAATTGTAATTACAAATTAATATAATTAACTAATCCACATTAATAAATCACTTAATTTAAATTTAGTAATTTAAATAAAATTTTTTATTAATTTATCTGAAAACTGATAGCTATTAGTTTGGTTTGGTCGCTATGGATGTTCGATTCGGTTCCATTCTGAAAAAATAATTGATCGAACCGGACCGAACGGATCGATATACATCCCTAGCCACATGTAAGCCAATCACATGGTCTCCTGTTAGTTTTCTGACGAGAGAGTAGCAAGGGTCTCAAATTGCAAAAATGTAAAACTCAAGTATCAATTTCTCGAAAGTGAAAAACTCCTAACATGCAGCCACTGTCATTTCAGGCTCCATGCATGCCAATTACTCCAATTAGGACCAGGAGCTCCTCCAACCACAACAAACAATCAGAAGTCCCTGTTGATAAGGTCCCTGCTCTCAGCCATAGCTTTACCTCCACTTCACTCCATTCTCCATCATACCACATCTACTTCTATCGACCTCATTTCGGGGGAAAGAAAGCCCCCCACTTGACTAAGACAATTTCCACAAAATAATTATGTCTTTGATAGTAGTCGATCGGTAACTGGCCTGGATCTGTTCCTATTCCTTTTTTACCACTTTTTTCTACCATATAAAATTGCATTTCCTGAGGGGAAAAAAACATTAACTATATATCTAATTATTGAATTTGTTGTAAGATTTTGATCTACAAGTATTTTTAGTACTATTTTCAAAATAAATTAAAATTAAAAAAAAAAAAAACATGACCCGAGACTTGACAAAAGTAAAGGAAGATCATCACCAGTAAATCAGAGTTTCAGGGAATAAAATTTAAGAAGAAGAAGAAAAACCTGGTGAATGTATAAATGTGATTCAACTGATGAATGATTTAGTGGGGAAACAAGAAGATCGATATCTAGCCAGTTATGTGATGGCGCGGCGCCTTCGTGATGATCAGATTGTGCCCCCCCCCCCCCACGTTTTCTTCATGCCATTATTATTATTATCTTTTTTTTTTTGGATTATTGCAAGGTCGGTGCAACATTCACGTCCTGCTCTGCTAGCTAGCTAGCTCTGACATTCTTATCATGCATGCACCTTCTGTTTTTTTCCTGTTCATTCGGCGTTCATCTTCCTTCTGCTGCCCAACATTGACGGCTGGCGTGTCGTTCTTCTTATATATATATTTTTTATTATTTTTTAAAAATATAAAAAAATATCAATAATTATTATCTTTCCACCGATTGTAATTATTAATTTCTCTCTCTCTCTGTTTACTTGAATGCTGAATAAACTGATATATACTCATTGCCAAGCTGCATATATATGGGTTCGATCGAAAGCCATGTTACATGATGTCTGGAGGCATGAAGCCAATAAACATGACTTAATTAATTAGACACCATATATATATATATATAATTAATTAGGTGGTTAATTTACTTTTGCACGATCTACATTGGGGTAAATGAATGATAGTATGTACATATGGGTATAAAGTGTTCAATTATGGGGAAGAGAAGTAGTACCTATCGCCCTCCAATCGAGCGTCTTGTTGGCCATGATTATGGCTTTTTCCCGACATGTGGCCGCCCACCACCATCTATGAATTTTGAGGTGCCTGCAACTGATGGGAGCCGGCCTGGCCTCATCATTAATTGTTGTTAGGTGAACATATATTAGAAGGAAAAAATTACTTTGCTCTCTCAATTATACCGGTCCATTTGACTACTTGATATGATTTTTTTTATTTAATAATTAAAAAAATATAAAAATATAAAAAAATAAAAAATAAAAAACAATAAATTTGAGCGGACTACTCTGCGCCCTTCTCTAGGCAGTAGAGTAACCCGACTCGTATTATAAACATTACCAACACAATTTGTTTTTTTATATAAATACTTTTTATAACTTGAAAATAGATAAAATTATTTTCACAATGCGTTTAACTCACCATATTACCTAGTTTGGATATTGGGATTAGGTATATTTAGAATATTTTATTATTATTTATTTAAGAATCTCTTACTATCCAAACGTAATTTTAATATTAAAATCTATAATATTATTCACTGACATCAGTACTTAATATAGAAGTAAAATCTATATACGTATTATATTGTATTAATTGTTTTGGGAAAGTATTTGAGTAAAAAATGATAAGAGATCTCAACAATACAGAGTCGTTGAATCATGGCAGAGCTAGCAGGGGGTCTACTCATGTTATTTTTCTTTTCTAAAACTTCAATAATTAGATCAGGAATGACGTGATGTGTGCGTGTGTTTTTTTGGCAGCTTGGACAAAACTTACTATATATATATATATATATATACCGCGTCAACTGATAACAAAGTACGTACGTACGTGATATATTTAACAAACCTTGGTAAATTGGAGGCCGAAACTTTTCTGCACGATTATATGTTATTGTAAAGTGTACAAGTTTGTTATTTTTTTAAAAAATGACATTAATTATTTAAAAATTAATTTTTTTTTATATTGATCTTATATATATATTTATTTTTTTAAAAATAATTATATAATACTTCCAAATTCACAATTTTATTTATCATTCGTTCTCCAACAGAATCTCATGATCTTTACGAAAGTTAGGAATTCAATGACGTTGAATTTATTTTGGGCGCTGTACTTATCATTTTTGGCAAATCGTCAAACCAATCCCACAACTTTTTAATGCCTAATTAATAGTTATGGTTGGTATATATGCTTTTGTTGTTTTATTTTAGAAAAATTTTAAAAATAAACTTCACACCTTACACACTATTTAAAAATATATAATTTTATTTTTTTATTCTCATATTTCATATTGAATTAAAATATGAAATATAAGAATACGAAAGTAAAACCACATATTTTTAAATATTATGGAGTTTCTGTATAATACAACTCTTTGTTTTATTGTGGATTAACAGGATCTAATTCACATTTTCTTACGTACCATGTTTAATTATATGGTGCATGTTTTACAAATGGAAAATAAAAATATTTTAATCACAAATAAATTACATAAAAGTAAATTTATAAGTTTACGTGCTTTGATATGATATATTATATTATAAAATTATTTTTATTGTACAGTAACTATAATGTAGTATTTAAAACTATATTAGTTTATAAATTTATTTTTGCAAGATTTATTTATTTATTTATTATAGCACATTTTTTTTAAAAAAAAAATAGAGCACAATCAATAATATCGATATAATTAGAGTTCATCAGCTTAATAATTAGTGTAGAGAATTCTAAACGACTTGTCCAATAATCTTGTCTCTATTGATCATCCCATGCATAAGACGTTATATATATAAACAGTCCCCCTTCTGCCCACGTGCAGTGGCCGAACTATGTTGATGCTTGATTTTGAAAAAGATTCTGAAAAATTAAAATATCCTTTAGACTAATTTGTTCATAATTCTATAAATATAGAAAATGACCCCAACAAAATTTATATAAATTCTTATATATTCTCTAAAATTTTCTAAGATTTTAATATACATAGAAATGTCTCTCTCTCTCTCTCCAATTTATTTCGGCCTATAGCCCCAAAATTTTATATAATTTTTATATATTATATATCTATTTTCAAGGATTTTGGACCTATCAAAATTAAATTAAAGCTAAGTTTAGGATAAATAATATTCTTATATGAAAAATAGTTGAGAGGTTTATCATCTAGACTTCGTTGAGCAAGAAAAAACTTATTTAAGGTCTCAATTATGACATTAAAAAATATCTAAATTTTACATGAAATCCGATAAACTAGCTTACATACTAAAATAAAATATGGCCTTCCTAAAAAATCACTAGATAGTTTCTATGAATAAAACATATTCTAAATATCTCATTAAGAAAATAATAATAGAGAAGTAATATTGTTCAATGAAACATTGTTATCAGAAACCTGAAACATATATTAAATTTTGTTTTTAGAATTTTATTTCTATGTATATGCAAGATCTAATTTTATATATAGTTATTCTTTTTATTTTATACAAATGTATTAATTACATGGTACAAAGGTTAGCCCCTCATGGTACAAAGCCAGGAGTTAAAATTATTTAGGAGGGTACGTATAGAAGAATTTCTCTCTCGGCTGAAAAAATGGACCGGATCGACCACCGTCCGGATCAGACGACCGATTAAAAAATAAGCTGGTGATCTCGGTCTAAAAAAGGTAAGAAATTTTGATTTTCGGTTTGGTTTTGGAGTCCGTGCGGTTTTTTTTACCCGGATGGACGACCGAATTTACTATATAAATTTTTAAATAATAAATAATTATATAAATATAAAAGCAAACAATCATGTGATATTCTTCGAACCTAATTATTTATATTTAGATTATATCTATAAAACAGGTTAAGAATTTTAAGATATTAGAGTATTAATTATTAATTATTGCTACTATATATAAATACTATTAACATATATAATTATTAACTTTTTACATTTAATTAAAACACTTATAAGTTAGTTAAGTATATACTTAGTCTGATAGCTTAGATTAAATCGTTTACTCTTATTTGCCACAAGTAGCCTAGCTAGCTAGCTATTCTAAAACTACTGAAATAAAAATATTTTAAATTCTGAACAAAGTCCTATATATATATATATAATATCAAAAGAAAAAAAAAAAAATATATATATATATATATAGGTAGCAATTAATAAATATGGCATAATTAGCTAATTCATGTCATGATCACGTACTCTGATCTCCACCATTTTAAATCCTAAACTTCATATAAATTAAACATTAAACTGATCTTAATTGCATGCTATGAAAATTTCAAAACGTACGTACAGTTTGCTCGAGAATTACATGAAAACAGTAAAAATTGTACGTAGCAACGCACGGAAAACTAGCACAACCACAAATGTTTTGTCGGAGAACTTTGTCATAAACGTAAACAGCTCGATCGATCGTTGCATGGCTCCACATGAGAGAACGAACGGCAGAAAAGAACATAGAATATGAAGTTTTGTTGCCTTCTCATGATCAGCTTGCATAGTAGTTGCATTATTATTTGTCTGCTTATGACTGTCGATCGAGCTAGCTGCTTTCGAAGCCAGCTAGGTAGGACGTTGGAAATTAAATATAAGATATGATACATATATATTTTCTCTAAAATTAGATCATTTAATTTGATGTTAGCTAGTAATTGGAGAATATTTCTATGAAATTTTAAGAGCTCCTGATCTGAGCCTCCATTCAAATTAATGATCAATTACTAGTCGCGTGTGGATCGATCCTTTTCTCTCTTTCTTTTTCTTTGCATTTATTTTCTTCTCAAAGGTTGATGACAGCCTTTTATGATTCACAAAAGGAGACATGCATGTTTAAAGAAGACAACTTTAGGTACAGATAGGACAGTGTGGTCCGTGGATGATCTTAATGGCGATTTTCAATTTTTCTTTCTTTCAAAGTTGAAGTAGTAATAGTAGTATTAATGTTGTTAGTTTTTGTTGAACCAAGAAGAAAGTAGAAATCATGCATATATACTCTACCAGCTTGATCATATGCTAGCCGAGTTGCAGCTTGTGACAACAATGGCGCCCGGCCAAATAGATCATAATGACATGATTGAACCAGGAACGAGTACTTCTGGCATGGGCAACAAGATGATCAAATAGTGGGGGGAATTAAGGTTTCGTTTTCGATGTTTCATGACTCTTTGAAACGGTATACAATCACGGGAAGTACGTGCTGACCAAAACTTGAAGGAGAGAGAGAAGAGACATGCATGCAAGGTGTGCAAAAAATAATGGATGTCCCAGCAGAAACGACGAGACGAGTGTGTCTGATGTAGTACTAGAGTTGGTGGGTAGTGTGAATAAATTGGTTTTTCTGCATCATGGTCCCGACAGCTAGCTAGCTAGCAGCCCACAACGACGGACCAAGGCTTGCTTATACAGTAGATGATGTCTATATCGATCAAATTAAGTTGAAGAAATAGCTCCGTGCACGTGTTACGAGTTGTTGCATGCTTTTGTGGTTTCTTTCCGGGCATGCATGTGCATATATTGATTAGCTAAGCATTTAGCATTTATGAAGCAGCAGCTAGCATGCAGAAAATAAAACCTTGTGGCTTGTTCTGCATGCATGCATGCTACATATAGTACATAGGCAGTGAGAGCCACTCTACCCTGATCAGTTTTTTGAGAACTGTGTTTGCACGCCTCCCTGTCCCTTTCCTCCTCTCCGGATCAACGATCTTCACTAATGCTAAATTGTGTAATTGCTGCGTTTTTTTTTTTTTAAGTAATGTTTATTGAAACGATGAAGGACAGATGGTTTTGTTCGATTCTTGTTTTTTTAGTGATTAAGTGAATATTATTGAGTTTATGTATTTTTAAAAAAATATATATATATTTGAAAATATTAAAAAAATATTTGAAAGAAAAGAAAAAAAATTGAAATTACACTTTACCGGTTGGACCATCGACTGGGACATCGGTCCCAATAACATCATGATCTTTTTGTAAAAGAATAGAATCTTTTTTTTTTTTTTTGTGAATT
Organism: Juglans microcarpa x Juglans regia; assembly: GCF_004785595.1. Lineage (NCBI taxonomy): Eukaryota > Viridiplantae > Streptophyta > Magnoliopsida > Fagales > Juglandaceae > Juglans > Juglans microcarpa x Juglans regia. Next base: position 4,222,980 of record NC_054599.1, read on the forward strand.
TCATATTTGTTTATTTTTTAAAAAATGAGTGCACATACATGCCAAAACTATTTTTTTTTTCTTTAGTCTCAGGATTCATGTTTTATGCTACTATCTTACTTCTTGGTGCGATAGTACTCACGTTTCTTCTTCTTCTTTTTTTTTTTTTTAATGGTGTTTTGATGTAGATCTTTTTATGCCATTTAACAAATACCACTTTTTAAATGATTTTTTTTTTGTTTTAATTTTAATTCATATATTTTTATCAGTGATATTTTAGCTTTTTAAACTATTTTTGTATTACGATAAAACCGAAACTTAAATTAAATAAAAAAGATAAATATGTATAATAAGAGATCTCTTCAATACTTCATAACATTTTTGTATCCATTAATTTTTTTTCCTATTTGGTCATGATCTCTTGCATGGTTTTTTTTTCTTTGTTTTTTTTATGCAAGAATTTAGGTATTGAGATTCGATTCCCGAACAACTTTCAAGAAACAAGAGAATCTTTTCAAATAACCTTGAACTTCTTAGCCCAATATATATAAAGAAAATTTAAGAAAACCATGGTTCACGAAAAACGTGAAATTTCTAAAACCAAAATCAGTTTTCAAGAAATTCTGAGAAGATTTGAAAAAAAGAAACCCAAAGAGATAATGAAAGTAAGAGTCTTAGGAATGTAGCAAAAGAAACCTATGATGAGGTAGAAACACCTTTCAATTTTAAATAAGACTTAACAATCTTGGTTGAATCTTCTAGAAAGTTTTTGAGATTTGATCTATTATTTCTAGATTATCATCAATAGATCTAGCAAAAGAGTTTCTAGTTCTAGCAAAAGAATTTTTTCTTTCGTTGTTAACTAAAGGTTGATCAAAACTAATTTTTACAGTACTATTTAAATATTGTTAAATAAAATAAGATTAAGTTCATTAGAAATAACTTTCATAGACGAAATTTCATGTTCCAAAGTCTATTCATTGGGAAGAATAATATTTTTCTAAAAATGAAATAAATCATTTTTAAAACTTGAATATTAGCATCGGAAGTAAAACTTTGAATTAACAAAATTTTATTTCCTAAAATTTTTAAAATAGCATTATGATTCAAATAATTAGTTTTTAGCACACAATAATAATTTCGGTAGACTATAGTAAGAGGCTTGTTACCTTCTTCCATATCATATTCAGATATCAAAATGTTTAAAGTTAAAATTTTAAAAATATTAGCATCATCTAAAGTAAGAATTAATTAGAAAAATAATTAAAATGTACAGGAATAATATATATACATACACGTATTGCACCTAAAATGTAAAAGAGAAAAGACAAATATGAATTTCTAATGGCAATAATTTCTACGTGTGTAGTATTTTTTAAAAGAAAAAGAAATTATTCACAGATAATGACTTGTCAACAGAAACGTGGAATGATACGCAATCCAAATAAAAGTGGCATTGATTAGAACGGAATTAAATAAGGATCAAAAAGTGTAAATGCATATTTTAGACATAGCCCATTAGCTAATCATCCTTTCCTTTATTCTTCTTTTCTTTCGGGTCAACCCTATTGCACTTTTTGACGAAAATACAAAGGTTTTACATAATCCTACACCCAAAATCAACATATCAAACATGGTTCAAATAGCCGAATACAGCTAATTCGGATCCAAAATACTACTGTTCCCAACTTCCTCTTTCATTAAAGATACTAAGATTAGGAAAATAATTTATATGTGTGCTAAACTCTTTGAAAAAAAATGAAAAATTTAAGACGATGGAGTTTATTTTTTTTAATCTCAAACTATTTTATTATTATTCATAAATTATTTATTATTTTTTTTATTACTGTTTACATATTATCTGAAATCATCTTAAAATCTAAACGTAAAATAGTAATCGCCCATAATTATCGATTGATGAGAGGGTGTGAGAAACAAAATCATTTTCCTTGATAAAATGCAATTAGTCTAGACAGTCAGATTTTGAGATTTTGCATTCACATCGGGGAAAAACTTCAACCATTTCATCGATCCCATTTCAAAAATAAACAATGAAATAAATAATTATATAAGTGTGTACTGGAGGAACCGGACCCATAATAGTAGGGCAGGGCATACTGCCACTGTCTTTGACCTCTGCAGTGAAAAGCAAAACATCCCTAGCCCGGAGTCCCACAGCCACTGGCCCTCCCTATAGATAAACGAACCGCCCTCCCCAAATGACATCCTTACCCTCCCATATTTTGAGGAATCACACTTTCAAATGCCGATAAAGAAAATAATTTATACATAATATTTTTTACAATATTTTATATATTTATTATATTTTAAATGAAATGTATTTTTATAAAATATTTTATAAAAATAACATAATTTTATAAAAATATCTCAATTTTATAATATTATTATATAATATATTGTGTGTATATCATTACTTATACTAACAATCGGGTGCCTGCCACGTTTGACGGTCATAGATTCTCCTCAAATTGATCAAAATCAATTGATCAAAATCTCATTTTTACGCATTCTTTGAACACACTACTAAATTTTTTACAAATTCTACTAATATAATTAGTTCTATTTTGACCAATTACATCAATAAAATGGGCAAGAAGTATAAAAATGAAAACTCGAAATTTATTTATTTGAAAGATGAGGGTGGAGGGGCACCAACTATTCAAATTCATTTTTGTTTGACCTTTTCATTAGAAATAGGCTTTAATTCTATACATAAAAGATAACAGCACAAAATGAAATAAAACAAAAAACAAAAAAATTATACAAAGTGAGAAGGAACAAGAAACGCCAGCGCATCTATCTCGTGCTTTCTCTCCTTTTCATGTCATTTACCTACTGCAGCTTGCTTCCCTTTCACTGCAAAAGCAAGGCAAATGACCCCATTTCCATCACTTATTAAGAGATCCATTTCTATAAACAACAGACAAAAAAAGATTTGACTCAGAAATCCCATGGGATGGGGTCCCTCACTGGCAGATGATTCCACAACAGTTCTCTTTTCTCTGTCTTTGTGTTTTTTCTCTCTTTTTAAATACATCTTACACAAAAAATAATTATGGAAAACTGGAATTCCATAAACAATTCCATCCTTTTCTATAAATCCTGTACACTTTAAAAAGTTTATTCCAAGTCTCCTTCCATTTTGAATCTTCCCTCCGATCATCAACATTTTTCTCGGTTCCCTATACCAAACTTTCAAATCTTCACATTCCTTGGTTACCACAAAATTTTAACTGAAAAACAAAAGGCAAATCAAAATCCAATCCCCTCCCCTTTTGTATGTACAAGTGCTTGTCCCTTCCAAAACTTTCTAAACCATGGCTGTATCTTCAAAAACCAGCCATTAGAAACCCCCAGAATCGGCCACCCAGAGGTTCCCCTGATCATCACCACTACACAGTTTTGCAGAGGTCGGGCCTCTGACCAATCAAATAGAGTATTTGCTCCAATGGGAGCTCTGCCTGATTCCCATCCTTTTCTCTTTAAGGGTTCAGATTCAGTTAGGGATTTCCGGTTTTTTCTTTACTGATGATCTGCCTTTGTGCTACCTGTCTTCTATGAAAGTTCTTCCAATGAAATCCCGAAACCTCTTTGAGTATAGCTTTGGATCAACCGCTGAAATGGAAGTAGGATCGGCTTGTAAGGATTTGTAGGCATGCTCTAACTTCTTGCTGATATCATAGTCCTGTAAAATGTCTATAATCCCAAAGTAAAGGACTACTTCATAGATCTCACCACTGCGTGAAGGGGTCAAGCGACTTATACCACCATACTGATCAAAGTCACTCCTTCTGGCCACCCGCTCTGCTCTTGCAGGCGTATTAGCTCCTAATCTGATCAATGGCTTCCTGATAGTGAAAATATTCAGATTTCAAATCAGTTTATTCGGTTCTAAAATGTCTAAGCATGAAAATTCCAATGCTAAACCAAATTAAAAAAACATCAAATCACGTCAGTGCATATTCATAGGAGCCTTTACATCTCCTATGTCCTTGCACATAGTTTTCTCCTGTTGTATAATTTATTCCCGGAGGGGAAACACAAGGGGGAGAAATATCTGTAATGATGATCTTACCAACTGTTTTACCAATACAAAAATGATCTAACTGAAATACTACCTCAATCTATCCAATATACACCTTTCTAACATCGGCAATTATAATGCAGGATGAGCACTATTGGTCAAACTCACCAAGAATCAAGGACAATAATTATCAGTGAAAGCAATGGACCATACCCTCTACATGCCCCACGTAAAACCATTGTCTAGTGAACAACCCCCACACAACCCAAAGCAATCCAAGTCACTCTCAATAATTCCAACAAGCACGTCGAAACACAATGAAAGAAATTATTGGGCACCATTAAATCCATAAAAATAAGACAAAGCTCAACCATAATGTGTTCATACAGTTCTTTGTGACCAAGCGTTTTCAAGTGTTAACGATGAACAAGGCATAAAATTTCTTAAAACCTTGTAACTGTGTGCAGTATTACCCTCCGAAGATTATTCAATCCATTCCACAGTAACACTAGGTACACAATCGAGGAAAGAACAGATAGAAAAACATACCGGCCAGCTAAAATTTGATCCATATTTTGTAACTCTGCTTCAAGGAAGCGACATCCGCGCATAAACTTTTCATTCTGATATGAATCATTCTTTCCTGAAAAAGGAGCACACATTGGGTTCAACATCCCTGTAATCCATAAATCCATCAAGCCACAAATTTAGATGTGAAAAAAAAATTAGACAACTGATTACCAGTGCGCAAAACAAATGGAGATAACCCCATTTTGTCACATGTATTGTCATCACGGAAATGAAGACCAACCAAAAGACTGTAGTCCATGATTCTCTCTGCTTCCAAGAACTCACAATCTCGATCAATTTGTCTGGGAAAGTTTTCAAGCATATCAGGTAGATGCAAAGGACCAAACGGAAAAAGTCGAGTGAAGTAAATTCAAGCGGGAGGTAAAATGTACACTTGAACTTACTTGATGAGCTCTTGGAACCAATTTCGCTGAAGGCGAAAGACAAAATTAAGATCAAGGTCCTTGAGGGTTGTAGTTTCATCAATCTCACCCTCCGGCATATCTGTTGTGCGGCCGTGAGAGGATCCTTTAAGGTCAAATCGCCTATGGATGCGATACTCTGAGCAGAATAAATTTCCCATGACAATGAACCGGGTCTGGTTTTCAATTACAACACAAATCAGACAACCCACTTAATCTGAAACAACCAAAATTGATCTCACAACACATACCTTCTGGCCTCCAATTGGTTTGACACAATGCACCCCAAAGAATTTTGTCACCAGGGAATTTTCATACCGATAAACATGTTGGTAGTAACTTGGAAGCATCCGAATAAGCACCTAAAAAAGGATTACCGAACTTTGAGACATGATTGTCCCACCTTTCACATGTCTTGATAAGATATGAAGGTAGAGTGGACACTAAAAAACAAACAGTTTACATTGTCCTAGCAATTTCTATTGAACTACTTTCATGTCATGGGGAAGCTTGGAATTTCACAATACGAAAAAGGTCCAAAGAAGGGGGGCAACTTACCTTGACCTCGCACTTCTTCACTGTTTTTATCATAAATCTATCATCCTGAGTGAGGTAAAAAAAGCTTCCACTTTTCCCCGGAGAAGAAAGCTCCCTAAGGGCATCGTTCCCACAAATAGCCATCATGTAATCAGCAGGATCCACTTGGAATAGCTCCCTCAAATGTCTGAAAAACCACCCCGCAATAAGAAATTCTCGCCACCACAACACAAGAAAAATTGAATTACCAGAAGATAAGGCATACAACATGAAGAGCGGCAAAATGAGAAGATAGTAATTGAAAACCACAATCCAGAACTTGAGGAAACAAATTAAGCAATACCTGAACACAATGGGGCAGTAATCTTTCCACCGGAACTCTACTGATTGGTGGGGAGGCGTAATTTTCGATCCCTCGGTTGGAAACCTAGTCCAGAACTTCTCCTTGGGATCGAAATCACTCGGCTTAAGCTCACGCAATATAGACGCATGCTTTCCGATAGAATATCTGCGAAAAAACCAAATATAACCCCTTTAATAAACATGATAATAGAAACAAAAAGGAGCCCAGAACCTCAGCTCAACCAATTACCTAATCCCCAGCTGAAGATTAAGCATTAAATCATAATTCTTATGGCCCTTGGATATCGTCTCCCCAGGCTTTTTGGCCTCGCCAGTGAAACAACATGGTCTCCGCTGAAACTGCCGAATCCCGTCGCGATCTAACCCCGTACCGTTCCAATAAAACATCGAGGCCTCCACATTGTCGACAATATCACAGGTGATATCCCCAGCTTCTCCATCGGATTCCCATATACAAATCCTCGGAAAACTCCGCTCCGTCAAGCTTCCTCTGGAGCCGTCCACTGACGACCTCTTCCGCATCGTTATCATCAAATTCTCACCTTCGAATGAAGCGTCATTGCTTTTCAAACATTCTTCTTTGCCATTTCCGGGAAAGTATGTCCCATTCGGTAGCTGAATCTTGAGGTCCTTGTTGCAGCTACCGACATAGCAGCTACCATCCGGCCAAGTGAAAACACCACTTCCATTGGGAACTCCGTTGTCCCACTCCCCGTCGTAACGGTTCCCGTTGGCCCATATCAGGATGCCCCGGCCTGAAATCACGCCGTTCTTCCATTCTCCCACGTACTCGTTCCCGTTCTTCCAAACGTACCGGCCATGCCCGTCCTGGAGGTTACGTTTCCAGTAACCGTCGTAGTAGTCGCCGTTGGCGTAGCGCTTATGGCCGTACCCGTGCTTCCGATCGGAGCTCCAGGACCCTCGGTAGGTGTCGCCGTCAGATCCGATGAAGGTCCCAAAACCCTCCATACGACCAGACTTGAAGTCGCCCTCGTAGGTGGCCCCGGAGGGCCACGAGAATTTGCCTTTCCCCGAGGCCTTCCCTCTCCGCCAATCCCCCTCGTACATGCACCCGTCGGACCACAGGTACTTTCCGGATCCGTGTGGTGCGCTCCCGGCGAAGCTCCCCATGTAGAGATCGCCGTTCGGGAGGGCCTTCTCGACTTCGGAGGCGGAAGCTGACGCCACGCTGGCGGTCAAGGCAGGCGAGGTCGTCAAGGTGGTCGGCGTCACCCTCCGCGTAGCGGCTTGGTATCGGCTACGGCCTACGCCGACAAGTTGAGACGGTTTCTGGGTCTCTCTACCTAGCTTGTCCACCTCCGATTTCTTCTTCTTGCCGCCGGAAACGACGTCGTTGAACTCATCAAAGAGTAGTGCTGCTGCTTCACGCATTTTGGGGTCATTCATAAAAGCCAAGCTCTTTCTCACCCTTCTTTTAATCCCCGATATGCGAACTATTTACAAGTGCTCACTGCATTTGCGGGTTTCACTTTGATTCTATATCTAGAAGGGGAAGAGTCAAGACTGGCCGGAGTGTGGAGCAATTTCCGGCAGTTTCTCTCTCTAGAACCCACCCTTTTTCTCCTCTAGCTGGTATTTCTCACTCCAAAACTCCCTTTTTGGTACTTTTGTGTTTTGGGAAACAACTCTGCTAGATACAAGCAGGTTGGTGGACGAATTCGGGGACGCAGCTCACGTGTAACTGCTGCAGTCAGAGTTATTTAATAAGAAAAAAATAAAAAGAAAGAAAGAAAACAAAGAGAAGAAGACTACCCTTCGTCCCCCCTCCTCTGAAGAAGACTTCCCCTTCGTACAAATCCCAAGATTCGGTGGTGGTGCTCTCTCCTTCCTCCCTCTACTGCAGCTCGGCCAGTCTCCTCCGCGCGCGACCCACATTCGAGATTTTGCCTGTCGTCAAATCTTTACCGTCATCTTCTAGAAGAACCACAGTCTACAAGGGTAAGGTGTAGTGTTTTTTTTCTTTGATCGCTTATGTTCATTTCCCTCATCTCTACTGCTGTCCACTCCTTTTATCCCTATCACTGGGTGTTCCCCTGCATAGCCGACTATTTGTGTGTTCTGTTAGTTCTATCACTGGGTGGTGTGTGTCCTTTTCGATGGAAATACACATATAAAGCTTAAATGCACTCCGGATGTTTGATTAAAATTCCAAGACACGTTGAATAAAATACGACAGGGATTCAAAACTGATTATGGGGGTTGAAAATAAAATTTGGAACAATGAGGTGTCTTGGGACGGCTTGAATGGGAATGCTTCCATACATAATGTTTGAAACAGTTTATTTAACTATATTGTGCGCAATTGAGTTGACACTTCTCTAGGTACCAGTAAGTGAATGTCTTTTCATGACCAATGAGATCTTCCCTTCATATCGAGAAGGGGTAGACTGTCGATTGGCTTTCTACTCTGTTATGTGTGTTGTGTTGTTGCTTTGCGTTTCGCTGTTGGGCTGTAGAAGCTGCTTACTTTCTTGCCTTTCTTTGTATGAATGGGTGCAAAGTGGTATAGAGAGGTCCTAATTGCTATTCCGAAAATGAAGACCAGCCTTCTTTTTTAGCCAGAGTTGGTGTCCAACTAAGATAACATACTTCTAGTTCTTTTAGGAAAAAAAAAAAAAGAAGTAACAAACAATTGGGGATTCACTTTTCTTTTTCCATGCATAAATACACAACAAAAATTAAAGATTCAAGTACTAGTAGGCAGCAGCAGCTTATCATCACAAGTGGGTGACATTATCTATATCTATGTGATGATGTGTTGAAAGTTGGTGGTGATTCAAAACCCGAAAAATTAGGTCATGGCTCAATAAATTAAACGATATGCGTACTCAAAGTCTTCCATGCTCGTTCACATGCATGCATATAACTCAAAGTCAACTGCTTCATTGAATCAATGCTTTTAGTTTGCTTTTCTTGTTTTGGAAGCATGGACTGTGATACCAGCTATGTACCAAGACACCAGCCATGACCCAAACTCTAGGGTCAGTCAATGCCTTGTCCATTTTTACGCCCATTAATTAGAAGGCCCTTTCTGAATTAATCCACCAAGTTATAAAATAAAATATAAGCACTCATTTGGTTTTTTGTCATATGTACCTTCAATAAGCACTCATTTGTGAAGAGACTTGAAAATAAAATATACATGCATCTAGTTGCAAATTGAACTTTTAGCTTGATAGTTATTTACCTGTTATCTTCACTAATAAATGCATTATTTTGATGTTGATTAGAATCTCTGAATGGTCTGTTCAGCTGAATGGTTGTTGAAGGTGCTTAAAACGATCCATACTTGTTTGGAGCTGCAAAAAGGAATCTTTTCTTTAATCTTCTATATGCTGAAGGCAATACCTCAATTTTGCAGTTATGATGAGGATGCACAACGTAGATCAATGGATGCACCAATAAGAAGTGATTTGATTCAAGTTTGAAGCACTATATGGACAAGGGAAGGTAAAAGAGAATTAGGATTGGGGCCACTAGAGATGACATAGTGATCTGTAATGTTAAGGAAGATATGACCATTTTTTAGGAAGCTGCCAATAAGCTATTGGTTTACCAGAATTTTGGTTAGTTTAATTGTTAAAGGAGTTTTGGTTGTTCCTCCATTTGGTCAGAGTTTGCTCAGGCTGAAAGAGCCTGCTGTTTTGCTGATTTGCTGTGAAGATGATCTTCACTTGGTGTAGTCTGTGATGGATTCAGTCGCACAAGAATATTCTGAGAAAGCAAATGTCCATCCACCTCCGATCATAGTTGACAATATTGTCTATCTCAAGTGTATGGAGTAGATCATTTTTTAATGTTTCAATTGTAATGGTACTTCTCAAGTGTTTTGGTTATGATGTAAAGGGGTATCTGTATGTTCATTAAATTAACATTTGTAATGAAAAGTTGTGTAATGCAAACAGCTTGTGCACATGGTTTTGGAGAGATTCCATTGAAATGAGAAACAATAGTTCTTGAATTGAGTTCATAACTGGCAAATATTACAGCAAATGAAACACAAAGTAAACAAATATTATAGCAAATATTGCAGGTCTCAAAAAGCCTAGTATGACTTTTTCTCTAACAAAAAAACAGCTTCCTTCCTTCTAACCCCAAGATTGTGGATTTGGGTGACTGTTGACGAGGTTGAACTTGCTCAGAAATAAAACCTTCAATATGCATCTTGTGCAACCTTCACCCAAGTAAGAAACCTGTGAAGTGGATACAAATTCATGTTACAACTGAAAATTAACTATATGACAAATTTACAATTTTCACATCAACAATGTTTGAATGTTAAGCAAAATAGACAGTCTCATGTCCACTCCAACGTAGATCAGCCATGCACTATGCATATATAAAATAAGAGAAGCTAGCTACACAAGAGAAGCTACAATCTCTCAATGGTAAAAGTCTTAGAACTGTATCTTACAAACCACAATTGGAAAAAATATAACCTGGACTTAATAACCTGCACCTTATAAAAAAACAAATATGCCTTGGAACAGGGAATCATGTTCTTCAAGTGGAAACTATATAACCTGGACTTAATAACCTGTTCTCCAATCATCCTAGGTAATCAATATACATTCTCAGTTGCAAACCACTACAAGCAAATCCCAATTTTCATACCAATAGCAAAAAAATGATTGAAAGCTAGAGGATCAAATTAAGCAGTACAAATAGAGAATATTTGATGGATTTTTATAACATTAAAAATCATCTAGAGATCCGAAATCCATCATTGGGTTGGTAATAATGCCCCTGAGAATAATACAGATATATTTTGGCTCATAATAAGAATAAAAAAGCACACAAAATGGGACCTGCTCATACCAAATATAAAGTAAACTTCGAATCTTCCCCTTATATAAAGATAAACGAACCAATATGCTGCTACTGAAAACTTCTTCTCACAATATAACAACAACAATGCTACTGCCTACTACCAGCAAAAATAAAGCAATCAAACCTGAGAAAAAAGCAATCCAAGCAATCCTTGTTCTGTCACCATCATTGCCTAGAGTATCACAACAAGGCAAGTACAACCTAGTTCGTAACCAATAGAAATGCAACTACCGGATTACTAGTGCTAAGCTTGCCTAGACTGAGCATCAACATAGCGAAAAGGTGAGAGAGCAGAGCGTTGGTCGTCTCTCATAAACTATATGATCCCAAGTCCCAAGTCTGGAAAAAAGAATACCCATGTAAAGAGTGCACTTTTATTCTAGAGAAACCCAGGTAAAATGATAAAAGGAAAATCTTTATAAGTCAACTTATCATAAAAGGCCAACGCTTTGATGCAAGAGACGACCTTGATAGTGAATTCGTAGATCGATTGGGGCTTCTTTGTGGGTTTGCATGCCATCCTATAATCTGGGCAGCAGTAGAAGAGCACAAATGAAAATAGAAGCACAATCGCAGACTCGCACAAATAGAAGCACAATCGCAGACTTGCAGATACCGGTGGCAGCAGCTGTGTTCGCCTCGACGACAAATCACAGAGAAGAGAACGACGGCTTAGGATTAGGATTCGGTCCAAAAAGTGGGGGTTGAACGAAAAATGTGAGCTTTTAGGTGGAAGAGAGAACGAGAATCGACGGCCTGAAGAGAAGGCACGCAGAGAAGAGAAGCAGAGTAGAGAGAAGGCACGCGGGGAAGAGGCGCAGAGAAAAGAGAATGCAAAACCGTGGGTCCATGCGTTTCGAATTTTTCATTTATATTCAGATCCCGCCAAAACTCATTCACATCAAGTAAAATCAAAACGATTCGTATCATTAAATCATTCCATGTCAATTTCGGTCGGTGCACAAGTTTGCTTGAAAGAATCATTTTCCTTTGGGAAAAATAGGTGGAATCCTACAAGCGCACACAACAGTCCTAGAGAGAAATGCATACGGAGAGACAGAGAGAGGAAGTAAACAAGAGAGAGAAAGTGTACTATGACTGTATGCGTTAACCCCAACAACAACAGAAAAAAAGAAAAGAAAAAAGAAACAGAGAGAGACAGAGGTGGATGAATTCATCTCTCCTTGTACAGTATCAATGTCCACTTTGGCAAAGTCGCCTCGTCGACCATATTTTCTGACGAACATACCCCCCCTCCTGTGTTCTTTGTTGTCAATGGCATCAGGTTATTCCTAATCCTTCCTCTCCACTCTCCCAACCTCTGGTTTTATCGCGACCTGACGAAATCGGCCAACTATTTCTGGCTGTATTAACCCACTTTTTTATTAACTTGTTCTTGTCTTTTCGTTTTCAGTACAAGAATATCATTTTCCCCTTTTTCCTTCCCTTCTTTCCAATTCTTTTTCACGTAAAAAAAAAGTTTTTGGTACAAAATCCCCTCACAAAATTGACCCATATCAATTCTAAGATGAAATACACACCAAAACAAGTATTTAATAAATATTGGTTAACCATATTATCAAACCTAACTAGCATATGATTACTTATAAAAAAAAAAAAAAACTAGCATGTGATTAATATTGTCTCATCGCCATGTCAGCTTTTTTTTTTTTTTCAATTACAAAAAAATCACATAAAAGTAAAATTATAAAATGACGTATCATGACATGATTAATTAGATTGTAAAATTATTTTTATGATATAATATATCATATAAAATCATATTAGTCTATAAATTTATTTTTATTAAATTTTTTTATAATAGTAACAATTTTTTTTTAGTACTAGAAATTGTCATGAAAAATGAAATGTCGTCTGGTTTGCAACAGCGCAACTTCTCAATAATAGTAGCTTTGTACATTTAAAACTAAATGATATTTGGGAGTTAGATAAGATAGTCCCCCAATTGGAAGGGTTGCTTATTTTAGAATAATAGAAACACCTTTGGGATGTGAAAAACATTACAAAATTGGGTAAAATGCGGTTTGGGATCTGGAATACGCGTCGTTTTATGGAATATTAATATCATTTTTTTTTTAATTTTTTTGGTGTACTTGGGATACGAATGGTAAAGGCATAAATGAATGATGGAAACATGGGGATCAAAATATGACAAAAGTTTTAGACGGATCGCCACCAACCACCATAGCTCTTTGTGCTCCGAGCCATGGAGATGGAGTGTGTGGTGCAAGCTGAATCATATTCGCATGGACTCAAGTTTAGCTTACGTGGCCCACTTTGTGGCCCAATTCAAGTAAGTGTGTCCTCCACATAGGCATGTGATGTGTTTAGGTTGTTGCCTCCCAAGCTAAATTGGGGTTTGGACCACTACTTCTATTAAAAAAAATTTAATATTAGTCTAGGTGAATTCAAATTCGAATTCATGATTTAGTACATGTCAAACTAGTAAGAAAAATACTATTCGTACTTATAATTTTTACTCACATAATAATGTGTTGACATGTCGACTATTGATATATTAAAGATTACAAGATTTATATTTAAAATTTGAATTTTAAAAAAATGATAAAAATGGGTATTGTACCCTAATATTATAAATATATATAGTACAACTCAATCAGTAATCCAAAAACCATTGAACCACTATTTTTGGTCGTGAGTAACTTACTCTCCTATTAAAGTTTGTTTTTCATTAGTCATATTTGATGATAGAACACATCTTAAATGATTTTATATATCAACTACTTAAAAACTAATTATTTAAAATGTATCACATAAATAGTATAAGATAACAAAATTTAAAACGAAGAACACACATTTCATATTTGCCGTTCTTAATCATATCTAATGATATGGCATATCTTAAATGACTTTATATATCAACTTTCTTAGGTATGTTGGATTAGGGGTGGCGGCAATATATGACACGATCCGTGAAACTAACACAAACGCGACACGAAATTAGTGGGTCTGGGTTTGATGTTAACGGGTTTAGGTCCAAACTGGTTGAGCCGTTAAGACACGATTTATAAACGGGTTAACCCGCTTAACTCGAAATCAACCCTTTTTGACCCGCTTAGATTTTATTTCAAATTTACAATTTTATTATTGTTAAGTTGTAATATTGATATTTCTTAATATACTTATGTTTTTATATTGTAATTGTAATTTTAGACTTATGTTTATATTTGTTATTGTAGGGTTTGTATTATTAGTTTTATTATATGTTAAAATTTAAAAAATAATGATATCTTTTGTTAGTATGTAGTCTTATTTTTTTAAGATGTTGTGACTAATATAGATTTTAACTTTTATGTGAAATTATGTTAATAAAGTCAAATGGATTCTATGTGTTAGCTCAATTAATTTATATGAAACGAGTTTAAATGAGTTGTGTCGTATTGACATATTTCTAATTAATTATTAAACATGTCAAAATGGTTGACACGACATGATCCGTTATCTAAATAGGTTGATTTAGGGTTTGAAAGTTTGACACATTTAGTTTAACGGATCGGGTTAGGGTATGAAAGTTTGACACGTTTAATTTAACAGGTCGGGTTAGGGTTTGAAAGTTTTACATGTTTAGTTTAACGAGTCGGATTTCAGTTGACCTATATAATCGAATATTCATGACTTAACACGACACGAACACAATCCGAAAACACGAATTGCTACCCCTAATTTGAATGCTGGAGTGATTTCAGATAATCTATAAATAATAGTGAATAATGTGTAAATAATATTGAGTTGTTTGTAAATAGTAATAAATAGTAGTAGGACTACTTCCCTTATCAAACACATCCTTAAATTAAATTATACGCGTTGCAAATATAATAATGATTTAAGATAAAACAAAATCTAAATGGAAGAATGGATGTCTCAAAAGAATTCTAATAGCTTGAGGAAGTCGTCATTTCAAGCTCTGAATCAGAAAGATGGGCGCCATTCACACAATGCATTGTGATCGATAGTGCTTGATACTGCCGAGGTGGTTCTTGACGTAAACTTATTCCAAAATACTTGGACACGGAAAAAAGGGTCTTTGTGTGTTTGAAATTATAATATATATATATATAATTATATATATAGATAAATAGATAGCACATGGTCTTCTTTATTTATAGAGTAATGTTAGATATAGTTTTAGGATGTACAAACCTCACGTACTCAAAAAAATTACGGTATACAATTAAAAAAATAATTTTTTCATATGTTTACCAGATTTATCAATTTTTTTTTAAAATATATGAGATTTACATATTTTAAGATTGTAAATATCAATTTTATTATTTATAATGGTTAACATACGGGAAGGGGAAGTTGGAGAAACTCAAGAGAAGAGGCAAATTTGCTATAAAAAGAGAGTTTTACAAAAAACCTCTCTTCAATCCATTTAGGGCATTTAAAGTATAATCCTTTATTTTTTGAAGTGTAAAGATACACATAAAGTTTTTTTTTTCAAAATTATTTATATAATTATGTTTTTAGAAGGGATTAAATATAGCAGACCCAAAGTGGTTTTCAAGGCTCAGCCCAACGGGAATCTCATCATGAAGTAAGTGAGAAAGGAAAGAAGAAGGAACAAAAAGCTGAGAAGGGTGATAGGAGAAAAAGGGGAGAGGGGACATAAATGAGAGATGAGGTGACCTAAAGGAAAGGGGGACAAAGGGCTAAGGAAGGATGGGATGTTAGGAGAAAAAGTAAAGATGTGACGTAAATGAGAAAAGATGAGACATATAGCAAGGAAGGAAGGGACAGAGGACAAATGGGAGAGACCAAAGCACTTCGCGGGGGGGGGGGGGGGGGAACCTCACGAGATAGAGCTTAGATCTCTATTGTGCAACGAGAATAATAGAAATACTGTAAAATATGCATATTATAGTGGATTTGCCCTCCAAACGACCATTGGACGTAGGCCTAGTGCCGAACCACGAAAATCTGTATTTCCGTCTGTTATTTTTCTTGCATATATTTATTGCTCACTACCATGGATGAACACACGGATATCGTACAACTACACCAAACTACCTTTGGGGGCTCCATACAACATTGATCAAGGGTCAAATAGTCTTAGCGGGCTGAGAATGACTTTTTCTCCCATTCTGGCCTATTGCACAATTTTTAAGTTGGCATCGTCTGTGGGATTTGAACCCATGACCACACGGTTAAAAGTCGTAGATAGGCATACATCTCAACGACAAGAAAAAAGAAAAAGGAAGAGAAAAAAAGAAAAGACAACTAGTAGAGGGCAATTTCTGTCAAACAAAAATTGGCTACAACAGCTAAGAAAACTCGGTTTGCCTCTCTTTAAATTTATGTGTATTTTATTTTTACTAACATAATTGCCTCCTTTGGCACGAAACACTGGCTACATAGCCCCACGTGGGTGCCGTCTGAGAGACTTAACGCGTCTCCATCGGAATAAACCGCTTGACATTCATATGCACGTGGACTACTCCCCAACTAGGACTAAGCACTGACAATGTTGGAGTTGGAGTGCGCTACTTCTACTTCGAGTCTAACTTTGACTTTGTCGGAGGTTGAATCCAACGTCAGACGTCCGACGTTCGAGTCCAACTCCAACCTGTTGGAGCGGAGTCGGAGCAGAATCATATTTGAGCTTTTTTTCTTAATCCATTTTTTTTAGCGGAGTCAGAGTAGAGTCAGATTTGGGCTATCACTAATCGGATTTGGGCTTCCAGATTTCAGTTTTTTTTAAAAATTATTTTTTCAATTTCAATTTTATTAAAACATAACAAAAATTGAAAAAATAAATAATTGTAAAAATTATTGTTATTATATATTAGTATGATATGTTATTATATGTTAATGTTTATATATTTGTATTACATGTTATTATACATTGATTATTATACATTACTAGTACAAGCTATTATACTTTAGTTATTTTATATTAGTATTACATGTTATTTTAAATTTATATATTAGTTTTTATACATAATGCATTAATATTAAATGTTATTATACGTTAGTTATTATATAATTAGTATTACATGTTATTATACATTAGTGTTTATATATTAGTTGTTATTATACATAGTGTTACATGGTAGCAATAGTTAATAGTATGATATTTGCATACACTAAACTCTTATTAGTGAATTTAGTGTATTTATATTATTAGTATAAGCATATTATAGTATAAGCATATTATTTTATTTAATTAACTTCATAAGTTATAGTTACATAAAATATATATGAGTAATATATAAAAATACATATATTTTGATAAAATATGTACAATATTGGAATTAGATTCGGATTTGGAGTTGGAGTCGAAGCAGAGTCGAAGTCGATACATCACCACCTCCGACCCTGACTTTGACTTTTTTGGTTAAAAAAACTCCGAATTCGATTTATCGGAGTCGAAGCAGAGTTGGATTTTTACTCAGCCCTACCCCTGCAGCAAACAGACTTAGCAAAAAAGAAAAAAAAAAAGAGAGATAATAAGAGAAGAAGAAAAAAGAAAAGGAAGAAGGAGAAGAGAAGAACAAGAAATAGAAGGAACAACAACCAGTAACTGTCAATTTCAGTTAAGCAAAGATTGCCTACGACAGCTGAAACACCCTTATTTGTCTCTCTCTAAAATTATATGAATTCCATGTACAACATTGGCTCCTGCAGCGCGAGACATCGGTTATACAATCGCACACGAGCACCACCGGACGACTTAACATGTCCTCATTGGGATTGTCTTCTTGGCATTAACAAGCATGCAGACACCCCGAACCTCTATTGTCGCCGAAACATGGCTATCCACGAGTCCCAATTGGTAGGGGTGGAAAGCGGGGCCCCGCACCCCGCTGACCCACCCGCACCCCAGGACAGTTGCGGAGGTGGGGGACGGAGGGGGCGAAGCCCCGCTCCTCTTTTCCCCCGCCCCGCTATATATATATATCAATAAAGTGAAACGACGCCGTTTTTTCATGGATAAAACAGTGTTGTTTCACTGTTAGAATTTAGGTAAGCCTACACTAAAAGTGAAACGGCGCCGTTTCACATTTTAGTGAAATGGCGCCGTTTTAGTTTTAGTTAAAGTTCCCCCCTTCCCCGCGTCTTTCTCCTCCAGTCCTTCTCGAACTCTCCTCTCTCACTCTGCACTCTCCTCTCTCACTCTCTCTCTGTCTAGATCTCTCTGCGTCTCTCGCGCTCTCTCTATCTCTCTCATTCGAATTATTCTCTCTCTTCGTCTCGCACGACTGCACGAGCAGCACAAGTACGAGATTTCCACTTTCCAGTCACTCCACTGTCGGTCCGTCGTTTGCTCGTGCGAACTTAAAGTTATTTTTCACTTCGACTTCACTGCCACTCAAAGATAAGAAATCCGAAACCCTAGATTTTTTTTTTTTTTTTAGTTTTGGATTGGAGATTGGAGGAAGGTTGGATTGAATTGGAGATGGAGAATGAAAATAATTGTGAATTTGTGTGTTGTGGAGAAATTTGTGCATGTGTTTGATTCGTGTGTTTGTTTGTTTTTTTTTTTTTTTTTTTTTTTTGTATAATCCGAAACCTATTCTTGAAATTTAGGGGTTTTTAGGGTTTTGGATTGAACCCCTAAATCAATTTAGGGGTTCAATTTGAAACCCTAAATTGAGTTAGGGGTTTCAATTTGAAACCCTAAATTGAGTTAGGGGTTTCAATTGAAACCCCTTAATTTTCAATTGAAATCCCTATTTTTTTAAAAAAAGAAATAGATAAATTTGAAATTCACATTATAAAAAATATTTTTTAATAATAAATCTCGTTTTTAAATAAGATGTACGAGATTTGCATGTTATCAAACATTTTAAATAGGATGCAGTTTTTTCTTTTAATGAATTACCGTATTGCAATTGCATAATTTGCATGTTATCAAACATGCGTATATAATAAAAGATATTTATTCGATCTGTTTTTTTATGCTCTACCGACATGAGTTTCTTCATTTTAAATAGCAAGTTAGAAATAGTCGGAAAAAAGTTAATAACATGATTATACACCTACAACTTTTTTATAATTATTTTACTATTTAAAGGTCCATAAACTAATATGATTGTAGCACTTCATTAAAAAGTATTTTCAATCTTACATAATTACTCTTTATTTTAAATAAAATTACAAAATAGTTGTAAACTAGTTGTAGGTTTATCTTTAACGACCCAAAAAACGCATATTATAAAACAGTTATATATGAATATGGCTTGTTTACGTGAAGAAAGATAAGTCTATTAAGTTTATTTAGAAACCAATGTTAATGGAAATAATAATGTGATTAAGTGCATGTTTGGAATTACAATGGAAAATATAACTTATAACTTTGAGGCTTATAACTTATTAAAAAATTATTTATTGTTTAATAATTATATGTTTAAAATACTTTCAAACATGTTACATTTGTTCCATTAAAAAGATTTTAAGGTTATGTAAACTTTTTTTAAGAGTCATAACACAACTCCAAACAAGCCCTAAATATGCTCAATTGATTTCATTCCATTTAAGTAGCGCCCACCACGTGTTCCTGGGTTCCTAACCTATGACACACAGTATTTAATAAAAATGATGCTATTCATCATCCCATACCATACACTTTTTATATATATATATATATATATATATATTTGTGCATGTGTTTTTTTAATTTTATTATTTTTAAATTAATTGAGTTGTTCTCATACTTGTTATAAGAAAAATGAAAAAAAAATTAAAATAGGTGTAGTGTGTGAGTATGAATGGATGATAAGTGAGATTATTTATTTAATAATAAAGTAATACTACTCATCATCCATTTTAATATTATCCTCTCATCATCTCATCATGTTGTATTAAATGATTAGAAACTATTTATAATGTTTCACTTATAAGCCTATCATTTAATGTCATATTAATAAATGTTGAGTTAAGGGTTTCGGATTGAACCCCTAAATCAATTTAGGGGTTCAATCCGAAACCCTTAAATTGTGTTGACTTTGCACTTTGCCTTTTTTTTTTTTATGTGGTATATTATTATGATTTTCTTATGTCGTGTGTTGATTGATTTTATTATTTTTTATTGTGTTGTAGAATCAGGAATGTTTTCCCAAAGGGATTTAACTGATAGCTCTCCTACCCCTACCAGTACCCCTGCCCCAGAACCTAACCCTACTCCAACCACTGAGAGTGGGAATACACATTGCCCCGCCCCCATGCCCACACAAAGCAAGAAAATTGTTTCCGTAGTTTGGTCTCATTTTATCAAACTAGAGGGTGGTGACCCCAATAACCCCCAAGCTAAATGTAATTATTGTGAAAAAATATATGGATGTCACTATAGGAAATATGGTACATCCCAGTTAAAGGTCTATTTAGAGGAACAATGCAAGAAGAGTCCAATACCATCGCACATAATCCCACACTAGTCTATCAATCTACGGAGGTGGTTTCAGAATTAGACAATTATTTGTCAACGGATCTTATTCAAGAATATGATGATTTTGACATATTAGGATGGTGGAAGGCAGCATCAAAGAAGTATCCCATCCTTTCTGAGATTGCCCGTTGTATGTTGGCTATCCCTATTAGCACCGTTGCCTCGGAGTCTGCCTTTATTACCGGAGGGCGCATATTAAATCCTTTCTGTAGTTCATTGTCTCCTACAACTTTGGAGGTATTGATTTGCACACAGAGTTGGACGATGGGAAAAGATATTTATGTTCCAGATGTTTTAGATTTTAAAGAGACCGACGAAGAGGGTGGTGATCAGTCTGGATATGGACCATTTGGTAATTATTATTTTTATTTTATCATTTTGATTTATTTATATTCATTTCAATTTCATCAGTATTAATTTTACTATTGATTGTTGTAGCAACACATGAGACGACTCAGACGATGTCTACCTCCACTGCAATATGACTATGTGCTTAAGCCTCAAAAGAGTCAAAGACTACCCATTCGACCACCCCAAATGTCACAGTTAAAGACCCAAACAACTCGCCTCTTTTTTTAGATTATTAATTTCTTAGAATATTGAAATTTGAATCAGATGTATGTATTATGTATTTGTTTTGTAATTTTGTAATGTTGATACAATGTCCCTTGGACAGTTTTTTCTTTGTAATTTTGTAATTGTTTAGACTTTTCATTTTATTTTTGTAATAACTTAGTTATTATTATTATTTATTAGTTTATTAGGTAGTAGACTTGTAGTCTATAGTAGTACTTCATTAGAGTCTTAATTATATAAAATTGTGTATGTATATATTATTTTTATTCATGTAACTTTTTTTCTTTTTTAAACTCTTTTTTTCTTTTGAAAAAAAAAATTTCTATTTTTATGGGCCAAAAATGACTTAGAAACCGCTTCTGGGCTTTTGGCCCAGTAGGGTGCGGGGGGACGGACGGAGGACCCTCTCCACCGGCACCCCGTTATCCGGGGGAATCCCCCGTCCCCGCACTCTGAGAGCAGGGGGTGGATTACAAATTGGGCCCCCTGCCCATGCAGGGGCGGGTAGCACCCTACCAACTGGCGCGCCTCAAACATTCGTTGCACTCCTACGGGATGAATTAGGTTCGCAAATCTCATACTTGTAATTGAGAATTATCCACGCTAATTGGCTTGGCCTTTGTAGCGTGGTCAAGCACCCCAACTACTTATCTCCCTCAAATTTACATGAGTCAACGAGGTGAATTTAGGTTGACGTTCTGCTCGACCTCCATCCAGTCTTTAAGCAGCAGGGCGAGTCCAAGCTGACGTCCTGCTTGACCCCCCATCTTCTCACCATCAGTGAGCAGCCAAAGAGGTGAGTCAAGGTTGACGTCCTGCTCAACCTCCATCTAGTCTCCAGGCAGTGGGGCAAGTCTAGACTGATGTCCTACTCGACCTCCATCTAGTCAACGGAATGAGCATTCGGAGTTAACACGCCTCTAAGCTTCAGAACCACCTCGTGGGTTATTTTCGGGAACAAATCAAAACAAAAACGTCGGATGAATATACGTGGATTATAACAAACAAACTCTAACATTAGCATCAATTCACATTGAAGAAGAAAAATTCACCAACACAATCGAACAGAAAAGTGTCGGATGAATATAGACTTTTTGAGAACAATAGCCGAGCCCAGTCTTACGCATTGCTCAATCTCCACAGGAACAACGAGGCGAGTTTAACCTTACGCACTGCTCGACCTCCGTCAGAACAACAAGGTGAGTCCAGTCTTACAAACTACTCGACCTCCGTCATGCAAAAGAAGAGGGTACAGTCTTTCGGATGCCCTGTTATCACCATTTTCATAACGAGTCAATAGGCAGGAAAGGTCAGGGATCGCCTGGCCTCCCAGGTGCTCAAATAGGTAGGCAAGTCACTTGACTGCCTGACCACCCTTGCATGCATAAAAGTCGAGTTTCGCGCTCGTACCTTATGCGGTCGAGTCCATCTTCTACCATAGCCAAGCTCTGCGTTGGCACCTTGCACGGTTGAGTCTATCTCCCGTCTAATCACGTGCTTGGAAATCTTTATCGCCTAACGAAGCAGAAAGGAAGGGATCCACTACCGAAATTTATTTTGTTAAGGAGTTCTGCATTTCTGTGGCATATTTTATCTTAAAGATTCTCAAGGTTTTTTTTAGAACAAATTGCCTTTAAGAATCGCGGGTAACTGAAATGGATAATATATATTAGGCTCAAAGTGGTTTTCAAGGTCCAACCCAAGAGGAGGATCTCATCAGGAAGAAAATGAGAAAGGAAAGATGAAGGGATAAAAGACTGAGTGTCAATGTGTTAGGAGTTAAAGAGGGGAGGAGACATAAAGGAAATGTGAGGTGACCTAAGGAAAAGGGGGGACAAAGGCTGAGGAAGGATAGGGTGTCAGGAGAAAAAGTGGAGATATGACGTAAATGAGAGAAGATGTGACATAAAGCAAGGAAGGGGCAGAGGATAAATGGGAGAGACCAGGCCACTTCACACGCGCACGCGCGCTCGCGGGGGGGGGGGGGGGGGACTTCTTCAAATTCTTCAACCTTACGAGAGAGACTCTAGCGACGCGATCTCTACCATAAGATAGAGATTAGATCTCTATTGTACAATGAGGATGAGAGACTATAAAATATGCATATTATAGTGGATTTGCCCTCCGAATGACCCATGGACGTAGGCCCAATGCCGAATTACGTAAATCTGTGTATCATTGTCTCTTATTTTCCCTACATATATTTACTACTCATTGTCATGGATGAACGCACAAACATCGTACAACCGCACTTGACCATTGTCGAGGGCTCCATACGGCACCGATCAAGACTCAAATAGTCTCAGCGAGTCAAGAATGACTCTTTCTCCCCTTCTTGCCTGTTGTGCTATTTTTAGGCGTTAACATTTTAAATTAAGAATATTTAGATAAAACAATATTATTTTATAAAAATATCTATCATTTAGAATAAAATTATGAAAAGAGCTATGTGTTTATGATTTTTCTCTTTTGAATTGGCTTCCTCTCATACCCAAATTAATAGGTAAGGTCATTTTAGCCTTTGGCCATCACAAGGCAACAAATGAATTAGACTTACGATTTGGATTCACAACTTATCTCAACTCATCTCACTACTATTTATTACTATTCATAAATTTTAATTTACAAATTTTATTATTATTCACAACTTATCTCAACTCATTTTTAAATCCAAATGACTTATACTTTCAACTACCTACCTGGTTATCTGTTAAGATGTGCCAACTCACATATTTATGTCATATGGAACATGATTTATTTATGATTTATTTTAACAACATTAAAAAATTTTTCAAACAGCAAGAATGTCGATGATATATGGTGTTTTTTTTATATATTAAATTTTAGGCGAAATAAAACTTTTATCTCAAATTATAAATTGATATTTATTAGATATTTATGAAGCTCATTTTATTAGTCTATATCTCTTTTACTTTAAACCTTGTAAAGTTCAAGTATAAACTATATCCAAATTTAATGCATACGATGAATTTGTCAGTCCTTGGAATAATGATAATTCAATCATTTAAGAATATACGAAACAAATTAATTAAAAATGAAAGAGTAGTGGAAAACAAGGAACTTCATTAGAATAAGCCACTATATTTATTAGCATGACGACTTCATTCCCATGGTGGTCCAGTAATTTGCTCTTTTAATTCTCTGTTTAGTTTAATTATATATATATATATATATTAAAAACTATTTAAATGGGTTTTTTTTAAATGAAGTTCTTTAAAATAATAATTGGGGGAGAATAGAGCCGGAGCTAAACAGCAGTTTTTAAAATACTTTTTATTATTTATAAATTGATGAATAAACAAGTTTTTTATTATGAGATTCTTTAAATTTTTAAAAAATTAAAATTAAAAAAGTCTCTGTATTAAAATCAAAGAAATGTTTAATTAATGTGTATTGTTACATTCATAAAAGAATTATATAAAAATAATTTTATAAATTGACGTGATTTTATCTGATCCTGTTAGATCTATTTTACAATAAAAAAAATTTTATAATCTGATAATCACATTAAAATATATCAGTTTGTGAAATTATTTTCATATAATTTTATTAGTTTTAGAGTATTTTCTCTAATTATTATATTAATGAACAGAATTGAAAATAGAGAAATAATTTGTACAAATCTGAAATAGATAAGTTCAATATAAGCCTTTATAAAAAAGTAGACTCTACTTTAAAAAAGTATAAAAAAAATTATTATTTATTAATAGGACCCATTATTTTATAAAAAATTTGTATAAAATTTATCTATTTAGATCTTGTATTTAGTATTACTCTTAAAAATATATTTAAAAAAAATTGGGAGGAACACTTGGGGCTGAGCTGGCAAGCAAGCGGAAGTTGGTGTTGTAGAGTGTGGATCCCAAAATCCAAATGTCGCTTTCGGAACCGTCGGATAGAAAGAGGCGACGCTGTCCACTCCTGGACCTTCCCATCGTCAACATCGTCCTCCACTTCACGTCTCTCTCTTGAATCAGACCATTTTTCTTTATTTGTTTTCAAGCCGGCGGCGCCATATTGCACGCTTATTAACGTGAGAGCTTTGATTATTAAATTCATTTAAGTTCAACTTAATTCTGTTTAATTTTAAATTAAATCTAATACTTAAATATTTAATTATTAAATTATTAAATTCATTTCCACTTAAAAATTTTTTTACACTTAAGATCTATAATTTTTTTCAATTCAATATTTTTTTACACGTAAGATCCATAATTTTTTTTAACTTCTCATAAATAGATCTAAACTCATCTTAACATTTAAATAAATTTAAACTCATTTTAGGTAGACCTCATAAAACTTACTCTACCATTTCAACTCATTACTATTCATAAAAAAACTCAACTCAGCTTAACTTACAAACGTAACCTAAATATTACGTACTAGTCAGAGTATGTAAGTATCGTATAATCATTTTAAAAAAGAGTAATATTTATTATTAAAAAATTAATTTTTTTATATAAATCTCATATTTATTTAAACAATTTTAAAATAATTGTATCATACTTACATATAATTATCAATTTTTTCTCTTTTTCTTTCTAATTAAATCTTTAGAGAGTAAAAAAAACAAGGAATAAGAAGGGACGAGGAGCAATCAAGAAGTTTGAAATTAGGACCATATCTTCTCGTACGAGTAATAATAATATATAATTATCTTTATAATTTTTTAAATAATCATGCTTAAAAATGAAAATATTTATATAAAATAATATTACTTATTATAAATTATTTTATAAAAATATCTCTCATTATAAAATAATTATATAAAATATTATAAAATAAATTGGATGTTGTATCATTTTACATTCTTCTTTTATATATATATATATAGCCAGGTATAAGACGAGACCAGATTTGTGCCAAATTCGAGACAAGAATTTTTGCTGAGAACTTGAGACCAATGTTTTGAATACCGTACAGGACGTCGTACCGGTCAAGGTACTGAAACGAAATATTTTAATACAGGTACCGTTTCGAGATAGCGTTTCGAGATAATATTTCGGGATAGTCGATATATGAATAAATTATATATATAAATATATATAAAAATTATATTCCAAAATAATAGTCTATATATAAATACATATATATATAAATTATAAATAATCTAGTCTGAATTGGGGGTTAAAAAATAAACTTGTAGTTTGAAAAAAAAAAAAAAAAACACAGGCTGAAATATCGGCCTGTACCGATCGAAATATAGGCCGGTACAGGCCGAAATTCAGGTCGGTACGACCGGTACCGGCCGGTACGATAGACATTTTGACCGGTACGGAACAGATATAGTACTTGTACCAGCCGGACGGCTGAAACGAAAAATTTCGACCGTACCGGTCGGTACGGTACGAAATTTAAAACTATGCTTGAGACTCATAAGAAATAGATTGAATAGTTGATTGCTTTTATTATGATATTTATAATTGTGTATGTACAAGTATCGCATAATTTTTTTTAATAAATTGAATAAATATAAGATTCACATTAAAAAAAAAACAAAGTTTGAAAAATAAGATGCATGAAAGGATTGCCAGCTCATTACTTGTTTCCCTCCTCATAAAAAAAAAAAAAAAAAAAAAAAATTCCCAAAAACAGCTGAGAGAGAAAGAGCGCGCATTGCAAGATGAATTTGGGGATTTGTAATGTGAGAAGACAAAAATCTCCGGATATGGATTCATGCTAATTCATGATTTGATACAAAAAAAGAAAAAGAAAAATAAGGAGGAGTAGGTGGTGTCAAATAAAAGAACATATGTTGTTTTTGTTGAGTGATATTGAGACGAGAAAGGCAGTTTGCTATTGCTATCCACTGTTCATCAATAGAACCAGCCATCAAAATGGTTTCCAACAAAGAGAACAATTGGAAAGCTTGTTTTCTCGATTTCTCTTTTGTATCAATTTTCAATATCTTTGTTCCATTTTTGAAATACAAGTGATCATGAAATAAGTCTCATATAAATATCCTAATTACAGGAACAATGATTGTGCACACTCCACCATTCAAAGCCCACACCTGTCCTGCCTCTCTCTCTCTCTCTCTCTTCTAGGAGACTATATTTCATAAATTACCACAAAATAGGAATTTAGACAACTTTACCTTGCAGCAATATTGCCATCAGAAGTAGGTTAAGCAACTTTATATGTTGACTTTCGCCTGATGCTTCTCGCTTGAAACAAAATAGAAACATTCTCTTTGCATCGAAATCAGGACCACAAGATTTGTTCCAAGTATTCTGCACTTCCAGCTCCAAATATCTTTCCCAGCTTGGAACACACTATGAGACTGATTGATGCCCACAATTCCACGGTGTAAGATGGAGGGGGGGCGCCACATGGACAAACTCCTCCTTTGCCGTAACGACATGTAAAGCATGGCCATTGCACGGTGCTAAATGGTTACTTTATTGTTGATTATGCTCAAACTATTACGCGATATTATAGTATAGTTCAGGGTGTCGATTCATAAGGAGTCGAAAGAATACTATAAGATGCAAGTTCAAGGAAAAATATTAAATGACAGTATGAGAAGAATATGAAAATTCTACCTAAAGCAAACAATTAAAATGAGATTAGGGCACGGATAAAAAGGCAAGTAAAGCATCAAGTTTCCATCAACCGGATCCAATACTCTAATTTTTTCAATCCAAACTATATACACATTAAGAATTATAGCACCAAATTCCTAATTGTAAGATATGATATTATATTCATTTACTTTCTCAAATTTATTTCTACAATCTATTTTCTCTTTACAAGCCAAAGTTTTCATATATAAAAATGAATATCAAATCTGAAGACGACATTATATTCACAAACAATAGTGTAGTAAAAAATCACATCAATGACATAAAAAACAATTGTTTAAGTCACAATTATATATTCATAATCCTATAGTTTCATGAAATCAAATCATAGCAAGATTTAATATAATTGTCTCAAACTTATAAAAATTCAAAACAAATAGAGAATTCAATCTTATAATCTTAAACAATAAAACTTAATTTATGAATTGAAATAAGATTAAAGTATTTTCACCAATCAATTTTTATATTAGGCTTTACCCAAGATTTAAGTTCTTCATAGAAGAACTAAAAAATAAAAATGGTATTTTTCTCTTCTCCAGAATTGTGCCTCCTTTCTTCAAAACTCTCCTAAAGATATGTTTCTCTTGGGTATAAAAGAAATCCTAACGTTTTCCTCATTTCCGCATAAAAAATTACCTAACTTTTAGGATTCAGATTGACAGTCGTGTACACACTTTAGGAGTTAGAATTTAGACATCTTATCATATACAAATTTGTAACCCTTTAAGATAAATTTTCTACGCATCAAGAATCACATCAATTAGATGTGTGAGTGGAAAGTTATGATCAAAATACTAAGGTATGTCCATACTATCTCCTAGCGCATTCTGGACTTGGACTTCTTACAGTTTCCTTTTGTAATTTGTTTCTTTTTTCTTGATCTGAATTACTCTCAAACCCACCTTATTTGAAGTTATTATTTATTTGATATTTTGGAAAGTTATCCCAACGTTGAAGTCTTCTCATGTTGAAGCATCATTATTTTGCTGAGAGTCCACACGTCTATCCACATTGAAAGTCAGCCCACGTTGAAAATAAAGAGTCCTTATTACTTGAAAGTCTTGCTCAATTCAAAAGTCATGCTTCATTGAAAACTCTAGGGAATTACTCCAATTCAAAAATTCATTTGAATTTGATTGGGCTTTCGCTATCTCTTTTATGGATTCTGAAATTAAACATAAAAATGTGCTTATGAGTATCAAAAAGTAAATATAAACTAAATTAAATAATACAAATTAATTCCTATGATTTCTATTCATATTTTAGCATTCTAGTCCAATAATTGGGTATTTAAAGTGCACTTTCGTGCACTCATCAATTGTATGGCTTAAATGCTAGTTTTTAAGGCCAGTCGTATGAGATGCACAGGGAGGGCTATATATAGCCCCCTCAAATGGTTTTCAGACAATTCCACAAAAAATACATAATCTCTTTCATTTTGTTCGCTCTTGTGAAAATATCTAGGCTGTGGATTTGTTAAGTATTACTCTAATTTATTTTACGTAGTATACTTCACCACTAAGAGAATACGCTTGAGGCTTGCTTGATTATTTGCTTAGGTGGGCTAAAATTGTGGAACAACTCAATAAACTGTGCTTGAGGTATTCCGCGATGTTCTCTAACATTGGTATCACAACAAGTTTTTAGTTGTTCCTAGTTTACAAAAAATTATTTTTTTTGCATATTTTTTGGATCTGCAATGGTGCCATTTTTTTTTTTTTTTTTTGAAAACTCCATGAGTGAAGCACCAGAGGTGCTGCGATTGAAGGGTCATAACCCACCCGTGAAAGGTTCTGCGTGCACCCAGTGTAACGCACACCGCAACACTGCTCTGCGCACCACAGCGGCGCTGCATGCACCAAAGAGGTGGTATGACACCACTGAGTTTCTGGACAAAGTCGTGTCTCAGCGTCTGAGGGTGAGGGTGAAAATGAACAGTACCTTGCTGGCGAAGAGGTACTATTCACGTGAACAATGCTCTAGTTGAAGGTAGAAGATGACTCAAAGTCATCTGGGCTTGGGCCATTCAGCCCATTTTTTTTTTTAAAAACTCATTTGGGCTTGGGCCGTTCATCCCATTCTGTTTTTTTAAAAAAAGGTGGGTTGGGCTATTTTCGTGGCCTAGCACTAAAGAAACCCACGTTTTTTTTTAATATAAAATAAGACATCAAAATGGCACACCTGAGTTTTGAACCCAGGACAACCTAATAAAACCAACGAATTGGGCATACCGCTGGGCTGCAAGTTTCTTTTGGTTTAAGTCGAGATTATAAATGTATTTATTATACATTTGTTTTATAAATAATAATAATAATAAATTTCCTTTATTATTATTTATATGCTTAGATACATGTTGTTTTTTTTATTTCATAATGTTATATTACATATGATCTTTTATTTAATATTTTAGATTAAATGTGATTACATTTATATGTGAATTGAATATATGGATATATGCTTAGATACATGTTTTTTTTTTTTTTATTCCATAATGTTATTTTACATGTGATTTTTTATTTAATATTTTAGATTAAATATGATTATATGTGTGTGTGAATTGAACATATGGATATATGCTTATTTTATCAACTATGTATGTTAGGCTTGAATATTTAGACATTAGCCTTCATTTTTTTAGTGATAAAATAGAAAATTCCTGTTAAATAGTCTTAGTTAGTATTATCAGTGTGAATAATAGGCTGAAAGAATTGCAGTGACCCTAGTAAGAACTACAAATGCACTGTATAGCCAAAAGACTTCAGTAGCCCAGTAAGAACTGTAAATGCACTGATGGAACAAGAAAAATTGACTATAATAGTCATAAAAGAACCATCTTTGTAGACTGGCCCAACATGTTGTTGTAGTCTGAGTAGCTATCCTTGTAGACTGGCCCAACAGGTTGCTCTAGTTTGAGTAGCTGTCTTTGTAGGCTGACCCAAATGGTTACTGCGGTTTTGGTAGGTTCTGTCTTTACATGTGACTAGGGCTAGATGAATACTTAAGATAGTGGGAGTATGGTTGAGATTCAAAAGGATTTCATCTTCCATATAATTTTTTTAAATTTTCACAAAAATTGGGTTAGAAATTAATAATTAGACATTGTAGCGCAATACATGATTTTAAAACCTAGCAAATTTTCGATCTTGCGACGTGTTTGTATTATTTTTCCTTTATCTTGGATAGACGCGATAGATATCTTAGGTGTGTGTGTGTAATATCCATTTTTTGTACATTTTGTTGTGAAATGACATCCAAGAATATAATTGTCAATTTAAACAGGGGGGAGAAATTTGATGGAAATAATTATGATATTTGACATTGCAAGATTCAATGTCTTATATGAGCATGAGGTCTTGGAGGTCTTAACTCACTCCCTTAATGAGCTTGAATAAGAGGACTGGAACTAATACCAGAGAGATCATAGAGCCTATGTTGAATAGGCTAAGAAGAATCGTTGTGCACGCATTATCATGTTAAGCAGCATGTACAATGATCTCATATGTGAGTTTAAAACCTACAACACTGTCCAGAATATGTGGCAAGCACAGAAGATGAAGTTTGGGAAAACTTCAGCCACGAGGTTACGTGGATTGACTATGAGGTTTGACTCCTATAAGATGCGCTCTGACCACACGATGAAGCAGCATCTTAGGACAATGTCTACCATGATCTACGAACTCAAGACGACAGGAAATAACTTGACTGATGAGCAACAAGTCCATATAGTGATACGCTCACTACCAAATTCTTGGGAGACAATGAGCCAGAATCTGACACACAATGAGACCATCAAGGACTTTGATGATGTCTCACGTCACTTTGAGCATGAGGTCAAGCACCCAGAGGCTACTAAGCCCAAACATTCGGCCTCTATGGTTGAGTTTGGTTCGCGCAAGGCATCTAGGACTAAGCGCAAGAAGTCTAAGATAGAGGTAGCTGTTGGACTAGTGAAGAAAGTGTCAGGAACTTCTTAGCACAACAAGAGAGGCAAGCGTAGGAAGAACAAGTCCAAGATAGAGTATTTCAACTACGGAAAGAAAGACCATTTTGCTGTGATTAGAGGTGTCAAATCGTATTAATGGGTCGTGTTCGTGTCATGTCAAGGTATGTACATTACACTTTAATGGGTCAACACGAACACGACCAGTTAAGGATTTCGTGTCAAGATTCCAAACCCGAATACGACACGGTAAGATAACGGGTTGACACGACACGACCCGTAGGGGTGTAAATTTAAACCAGAAAACCGGTCCGGAACCAGTTCTTGTAATGCGTAAACCAGCCGGAACCGGACGGTCCGGTTCCGGTTTTAGAATTTCCCAGACCGGTTGATAAAAAATATATATATAAATAAATATTTTATATATAAGTTTTATACAAAATTAAAATTATACAAAATATTATATATATATATGTAAGTTTTATATATAATGTATAATTATATGTGAAAATTTTATATATAATATATAATTATATATCATATATAAATAATTTCATAATATAATTTATAAATTATAACATAAAATGTTCATCTTAAATATGAACATTTGTAATTTGTTTGATCATATGCTATTAATATAATTATATATAAGATAATGTAATTAGAAAATAAAAGTTTAATTTTAAAAATGAAAATTTAATTGATCATATATTATATAGCCATACTAATATATAGTTTATAACTAATATTAGTATATAGCTGTACTAATAGTCTAATATTAATACTATTATATAGTCTAATATATTATATAGATATACTAAATAACTATAAGTTTATAACTAATACTAATAGTCTAATATAGACTATAGTTATAGTTATACTAATATAGTTATACTAAATCGCTATAAGTTTATAACTAATACTAATATATAACTATACTAATAGTATAATATTAATAGTATTATATAGTCTAATATATTGTATAGCTATATTAATATATAAGTTTATAATTAATAATAATGGTCTAATATAGACTATAGTTATAGTTATACTCATATAGTTATACTAAATCACTATAAGTTTATAACTAATATTAATATACAAGTTTATAACTATACTAATAGTATAATATTAATACTATTATATAGTCTAATATATTATATAGCTATACTAAATTACTATAAGTTTTTAACTAATGCTAATCGTCTAATATAGACTATAGCTATACTTATACTAATATAAGTATATACTTATATTAGTATAGACTATAAGTATAGTCTAATATAGACTATAGCTATAATACTATGATATATTAATATATAATATATATGATAAAAGTTATAGCATAATATATGTATAATAGTATAGTTAACTTAATATTTTAGTATTAATATCACTATTAGTATAGTATATAGTATTAGTAATAATTTAATATTAATGTATTATTATATAGTCTATAGTTATTTAGTATTAGTATAGTATTAGCAATACCAATGGTATTACTATATACTACTAGTTATAATAAATTAAATTTACTATAACAAATGCTAATATATAGCTATACTAATAGTCTAATACTAATACTATTATATAGTTTATACTAATAGTTATAACCAAATCACTATAACTATATATATTTAGTATCAATGCATTATTATATTTTTTAATTTATAACTATATGTAATAGGAACACTATAATAGTATAATATATAGTACTAGTATATATTAGTAATAATAGTATTACTATTATTTAATATAATATTATCACTTACATATTGATATAGTACTATACAGCAGTCTATACCAATAGTATTATTATATACCGACTAATAGTATAATATATCATATATGTATGATACTATTGACCGAATCACACCCTTTCTCTCTCCCCATTTTCTTTTTCCCCTTCACCTCGCCGAAACCTCTCCTTTCTCCCTCCCATTTTCTTTTCCTCTCTTTCATTCCAATCCTCAGCTTCCATTTGCCCACGAAGACCCACCTTTTTTCTTTCCCTCCCTCCCATTTTCTTTCCTTTCCATTTGCAGAGAATCCATCGAAGGCATCAACAAAACAAAGGAACACCCACTTCTTTATAGCCACGATTTTTGCCCTAGACTGCCGAGATCAACATTCTATCTTCTCTCGACGACTATTGTGCTTCATAAGGGTAAATTTAATGTTATTTTTTCCTTCAAACATTGATTTTCAGTGTTTCCATTTCTCTGTTTCGATTGAGATGTGTGGTGATAAGCTCTCTATATCTTTCGATTTGTACTCCTAATATTTTAATGAGAATCATATAAATGAAAGAAATAATTTTTAGTTGTGCACTTTCGTTCTGACTTGTGGGCTGATTGTATTGTGAATTGTGACTTGATTTTAGATGGCATTAGTATGAGTTCAGAATGTTGGCAGCAACTTTCACTTTAGTTTAGATGACTTGAATTGTGACTTGAGATTTAGGAAGTTTTGTGCATTTTTATGGGCTGATTGTATTATGAATTGTGACCTGATTTTAGATGGCATTAGTATCAATTTAGATTGTTAATTGTGGCTTGATTTTACATGGCATTAGTATCAATTCAGAATGTTGGCAGCAACTTCACTTCAGTTTAGATAACTTAAATTGTGACTTGATGTTGGGTCTAAAACGATTAATTGGTATGGGATTATTGAGAAGCTCATTTAGCGCCTCCAGTGATCCCTGCGACAACAGCATGTATGGAGATATGTAAGAAAATAAGACTTTGTGTCCAGGAACATATTTAGGATCCACATGCTTAGTTTTTTTATTTTTTTTATAAACAGATTTTTAATGACAAATTTACATTTCAAAAAAATCGAAAAACCAGACCGGACCGGACTGGAAACTGGTAAAACCGAAGGTACCGGTTTAGGAGGGTAACCGATGCGTAATCGGTTTTGAAAAATGTAAAACCGGTACATACTGGTTCGATTCTAAATTTTGTCTAAAACTGGACCGGACTAGACCGGTTACACTCCTAACGACCCGTTATGACCCGTTAATAAATAAGAAATAAATTGATACAACATGATACGACACGACCCGTTCCGTTTCAACCTGTTTACGTTAATGGATTGAACAGACACGATACGACACGACACGACCCGTTTGACTCAATTGATTTTATATAAATATTTAAATATAAATAATATCTATAAAAAATAAAAAACTAACTACAAGTCTAAAATTACAATCCAAACAAATATGATCCACACAATTTGTAATAATATTCATTATTAAAATTACATCCCAAATATAATAAACAAAACATACAATGTAAATATATTAATGTTACAATCTCAAATATAATAAAAATAAATAAAAAACACAGATCTAAACAAATTTAGAACTTGAAGAAGGAAGTGAAACGTCCTCCTTGCCTTTTAGGTCTAAGGGTATAAAGGTAAATTTAATTTTCTTAACGGGTCATAACGGGTTGACCCGTTAAGCAATCGTGTCTTAACGGGTCAACCCGTTTTGACCCGAACCCGTTAAGGCTAAATCCTAACCCGCTTTTATCGTGCCGTGTTCGTATTGGGTTAACGGGTCGTGTTACATATTGTCACTCCTACTCGTGATTGCACTGATTCAAAGAAGGTACACTCTGATTATTCTCGCATTGTTTTTGTATCTAGTCATGTGATAGTTGCTCATTCCTATCCTATATGGACTGTTGATTCAGGAGCGACTAAGTGCCTAACGCGAGATCGGGGGGCGTGATATCAAGGTGGGGAATGAAGCTAATGTGGAGGTGCTGTGACTTGGTAACTACAAGGTAGACTTGGGGGATGGTCGCACTCTATTTCTCCACGATGTGCTATTCCCTCTCGAGATCCGACGAAATTTACTTTCTTTAGTTACTTTATAAAGATTTTGTTTTCGGATTGTATTTGAAAATAATGGTGTTTCCTTATATTTGGTTGATATTTTTTATGGTTGTGCTTTTTATCAGACGGTTTTATGATAATGGATTTAGATTATTCAAGTATGAATGAATCTATTACTTTTCTTTCTACATCTGATAATTTGGATTCATATAAATAGCATGTTAGGCTTGGCCATATAGGGTAAGAAAGAATGACTAGATTAGCTAGAGAATGCCTAATAGGCAATCTCGCTAAGGTCACATTGCCTACATGTAAACATTGTCTTATGGGAAAAGTTAAGAGAAAATCGTTTGGAAAAGCCACTAGGACATATTTTTCATTGCAATTAGTCCACTCAAACATCTGTGGTCCAATGAGTGTGAGCGCAAGATACGGAGTTGTCTATTTCTACTTTATCACATTTATAGATGATTTTTCACGTTATGATCATATATACTAAATCTCTCATAAGTCTGAAGCATTGGAGTGCTTTAGGCGATATCTTAGAATGATTGAGAATCAGTTAGACATGTCCTTAAAAACTCTGAGGGCTGACCGCGAACGTGAATATCTCTCTGAGCAATTTAAAAGACTCTGTGTTGAAAAAGGAATAAAAAAACAGTTGACGATGCCAAGTATGCCATAGCAAAATGACATGGCAGAAAGGAGAAATCGAACAGTACTTGAGATAATTAGGTCAATGATAGCGCAAGCAAACATACATATTTCATTTTGGGGGATGCACTTTTGACTACTGCTTACATTCTTAACCGAGTGTTCTCTAAATCAGTATCTTCCACTTCATATAAACTATAAACTTGCAAGAAATCCAATTTGAATAACTTGCGGTGATGGGGTTCAACGGGTTTTGTTTACAATGTTTCTCATAAATATGGGAAGTTAGGCCCTAAATGAAATAGGTGTATCTTTATAAGGTACTCAGAAAACTCAAAATGATATGTGCTAATAGGTAAACAATCTGATAGAACTATTACTGAAAATGGGTCACGACATGTGGATTTCATAGAGGATGAGTTTCCAAGTAGGGGTGAGGTTGATAGGAGTTTGGAACTTTGTGAGATTATGGGTGAAGAGGAAGGTGCTCCAAGAGATTTACTTGAGAATGAGGAAGAAATTCCTCAAGCTCCTACAAATTGTGTGAGTGACTTGTATCTGAGGGCGAGCACACCATTTGTAAATTAACCACAACAACCTCAGCCGCGTAGAAGCACATGTGAAAGTGTTCCCCATCGTTGTTTTGAGATTAAAATGGAAGTTTTCGTGGTAGCTTCGCAAGATAATGATGAGCCTAGGATAATTCATGAGGCTCTCTCGTCTTCTACTAAAGATGAGTATATGAAAGCACTAAATGATGAGATAGAGCTTATGAGAACTAACCAAGTCTGAGATTTGGTAGATCTACCGTTATGACGCAAGGCTATTGGGAAAACATGAGTTTTAAAGCTGAAGAGCAAGTTATATGGATCAATAGAAAGTTACAAAGCACGCTTAGTGGCGAAATGATATACCCAACAGGAGAGTATAGACTATGAGGAAACTTTTTCACCAGTGGTGAGGTTCGCCTCTATTCGCTTGATTCTAGCTATAGTAGGGTATATGGATTTGAAACTTTATCAGATGGACGTTAAGACAATATTTCTCAATGGAGAACTAGATAAGGAGATCTATATGGATCAAAGGTCAAGAACGCAAGGTGTGCAAGCTCAAACGATCTATATATGACCGAAAGGAATCATCTAGACAATGATATCTCAGATTCCATTGAGCCATTCTCTCAAATGGGTTTATAATGATCACGAAGGACCATTGTGTCTATGTCAAAAGATCCAAGAAGAGTTTCATTATGTTGTCATTGTATGTTGACGACATACTACTGGTTGGAAATGACAAATGGTTGATAGTCATCACAAAAGAGTGGTTATCCTTCAATTTTGAAATAAAAGATATGGGTAAGACATAATACATTTTGGGAGTTAAGATCTACAAAGTTTGATCAATGAAACTTTTGTGTTTGTCCCAACAGACTTACATAAAGAAAGTTCTCGAGAGCTTCCAAATGAGTGAATGTAAACCCATTGACACCCTTATTGCTAGAGGGGAGAGCTTATCCAAAGATATGTGTCCTAAGACTCAAAGAGAAATGGAAAAGATGGCTCTTGTCCCTTATACTAATGTTGTGGGCAGCCTGATGTACGCAATAATGTATACTCGGCCATACATATGCTATGCAGTTGACTTGGTGAGTAGATTCTAATCTAACCTCGGACTAGCTCACTAGAAAGAAGTCAAGAGAATTATGAGATATATCAAGGGAATTACGGACTGTGTTGTGTTATAAAGGTTTGGATTTGCAATTGAGAGGTTACAACAATGCTGATCGGGGCAGTGACCTAGATTAATGCAAATCAACCACTGGGTATGTCTTTCTACTCAACAATTTTGCCATTACATGAAGCAGTAAGAAACAACCTTGTATAGCCTTATCCACCATGGAGACAGAATACATAGCTTGTTCAACAGCAGTTTAAGAAACAGTTTGGTTACGAAAGTTCCTCAAACATTTAGACATTGGCACGGATACTTTAGATCCGATGACAATATTCTGCGATAGCATGACAGCTCTCGCATAAGGACTCAAAGTATCATAGAAGAACCAAACACATAGATATCAGATATCACTACATAAGAGACATGGTAACGCAAAATGAAGTGGTCTTAAAACACCTTTCTACGAGTCGCATGGTTGGTGATCCCCTAATAAATCCTATTGTAAGAAATGTTTTTGTTGCTCATGTTAGGAATCTAGGAATGTGTAGATTGTGAATGTAATTTGTGTTTCAGTTGACATTGAGATGTAAACTTTCATTTGGGATATTAATGCAATATGATTTTATTCAGTTCTTATCTTTATATGATTATTTTTCAAATACACACAAAATTATGTCAACAGGCATAGATCGGCTCATTTACACGAGCTATCACCTCTGACGCTTGATTAGCGAGTGAAAATGAGACATTGTATCCCTATGTACTTGTCCAAGGGGATAAGTTGGTTGACACAAATATATATCGCCTTAATGGGAGCTAAGATGAAGTCTATTATATTGAGAGGATCATGCATGGGTACCCTACAATCCATGTAGCTTGTGCTTAGTCTGATACACGATCCTCTTTGACCCCTTGGGGGCTAACAAATGGAGGAATTCGAGTTAATCGCTTAAGTAGCGGCTAGACTAAGATTGTACAGTATTGATATAGACATATGCTCTTTGAGGAAGAGAAATCTACCGTAGCATGTATTTCATACTACATGTGCTTATTTGACCAAATAAGTAAGTGAGTAAATGGTTCACTTCTTTCTCACTGTGTGAGTCTCATATTTTATTAAGTGTCATTTATTTACGTTTGACTATGTCATAAGATGGAAGTTGTGACATCTACTACTTTGGCATGCTATCTATGGCTATAATTAATACGGTCTAAAGAGGCATTGTTAGGAAAGTGGTTCAACCAAAGTCAAATGACATGAGGGCAAAGGGAAGACTATTCGATGACGTTTGTTAACGTCAAACCATGATGCTACACATTGGTAGCGACTAAGGTTGTGAACACATCGAATGATTTGAAAGTAATCAAGCATTGTTCTGAGTTTTGTTTTAACTCAAGAGGGTTCAAAAATGCTTAATCTGGCACGATCGAGTGAGTCGAGGACATGACAAGACACTTTAGGGATGTTGTTATGTTGTTCTTTTCTGGGAGAGATTTGGTATAGTGCTCCCACATTTCTTTTTGCAGGTGTGCTTGGTGGTTGCACAACCTATTTGCTTGTATGAACAAGATTGAGAACGTTAAAGACCTGAGGTCATGCCCACTGTGTGCGAGTAGAAGATGTAAGATGGAGGGGCGCCCACATGGGCAAACCCCTCCTGTGTCGTAATGACATTTACATGCTTAAAAATTACAATGACAAACGACCACTTTATTATATGGCTTAAAGGCTGGTTTTTAAGGTTGAGCCGTATGAGTTACATAGGGAATGGCTATATATAGCTCCCCTCAAATGGTTCTCAGACAATTCCACAAAAACTAACATAATCTCTCTCTTTTTGTTCTCTCTTGTGAAAGTATCTATACTGTGGATTTGTTGAGTATTACTCTAATTTATTTTATGTAGTATACTTCACCACCAAAAGGAGACGCTTGAGGCTTCACGACCTAAATCAGGATTGGCTCAATAGTAAGACCATTTAGGCCATTGCCTAAGGCCTCCACCCTATGAAAGGCCCCCAAAAATAAAAATTAGATTTTTTTTTAATTTTTTTTTTGAAAAAAAAAATAAAAACCATTTCATTAAATAAAATTTTAAATAATTTTTATAGTTTTCAACATGTGCAAGGCCCCATAATACTAAATTTAATATTTAATATAATGAATTATTTATATATTAAATAATTTTTTTAAGATCTTGCCAAATTGATGTACAAAAAGGCCTCATTTTAAGTTGTTTCAAATATAAATTCACAAAAACTGTATTTAAAGATTTTAAAATAAAATTTCATTTTATTGAAATTTTTGAAAATATTCTATATAATAATTTATACTTTATTGTATTATAATTACGAACGACTCACTTAAATTTCACCTTAGACCTCAATTTGTATTGAGTCGCTCCTTGCCTAAACATACCCTAGAGAGACTAGAATAGAGGATTTTTACATCGTTCCTACTCTTCACCAAGGGAGGTGATCTATAGCCTAAAGCCTTTTACTCTTGGCAGGGCATTGCGCTTAGCCTTCAAGAGCATTGAAGTGGCAATGATTCAAATTAACTGGATGGACCTCTGAACCCCTGATCTGAAAACGCTCGAGGGACTCTCTCCTTTGAGTATAAACGTGAAAAAAAGTGTTTCCTAGATATATTAGTCAACCGAACTGGTTGCACAAAGGACAGTACCGGTTACGATTCTCCATCACACAAGGCTTCCACAAATTTAATCGCCAACTGGAGTTCTGGTAAAACCGTCAACAAGTTTTATCAAACAGTTCAAAGTTTTATTCTGGGTTGTGATTTGCTGAATCAACTCATTTGTAGCACCAGGGATCTCTCCCATATCTTTCAATGGGCAATGGAAGACGTTGACGGAAAAAAAATTAGTACTACTAAACTTTTCATCAAATTTACTTGCACCCATGTCGTGGAGCAACATAACTACTCAAGTTTGCAGTCATTTGCCAACAATCAGAGAAGAACGAGAAAGAATTGAAAAGCCAAAGAGACAATTTGAACTTACTCAGATAGCCAGATTAGATGGGAGCTGGCAAAATATACCAGGACATGAACCTCAATTTGCCAGTTCTTGGGCTTTCTCTGTCCCCCAAGATAGCGTTTGTATTGCTTCCTTGTATATTACACAAGCCACTGTGGTTGTTTCAAACCCTGTTCTTGCATCTTTCAAAATGATAGCAGCTCGTTGTTTTATAGGCTTTACCATATTCAGTCGGAAGAGTTCAGGTAATACTTTCAAAGTGACTCTCGACGGGAGAATCCAAGCTATTCAGGAAGAATCGAATCCGACTTCCAATTAAAACAAATCACATCAATTACAATCAAAACCAAATGACACATTTAAAAGCATTTAAAATCACAAACATGAGATACTAGACTCAACTAATCTAATTTGTATCTTAATCCCAACTAAAGTTGCGTTGAGTTGGATCCTCATCAACGAATTAGTGCCACCACATTTTTTCCACCAACATTCAATTCTTTTATTCTTTTCTTGGAGAAGAAGAAAAGAAAAAAATATAATTAGATCACGACTTCAGCAACTCTCCCTCATCTTAAGACATTGAGTGGCCTATAAAGAAAAGCTCAAATCCCAACCGTCCATCTACAATAACAGATAGGCTTGACCTCTGATCATGGGTTCCAAGATGGAAATCATTGCAACGGCAATTTATCCCCAGCTCACTTTGAAATATTGGACAACTGGGTGGTTCAATAGAAATTGTAAGTTTCACAGGAAAATTGCATCTTCATTGTAAAACATTTGTAAAATATCCTATCTATTAATTTGAATGTCAAACAATGGGGTATTTTTTTTTTTAAGTAAACAATGGGGTATTTCATCAACTTCCAAATGCTTTTTACACTTTATAAGTCGGGAGAGTGAACAGGCTTCAGTTTGACAGTCTTCACTTCAAGAGGAGGTCTTTAACAGCTCATTGGACAACCTCCGATTGCTTTGTTGCTAGGCAATCTTTGTACCCTTTTTTCTTCCATCTTGAGAACCTTAAAGAAGGATACCTTCTGCTGTCGTGAGATCTTATGGTTTCTTTTATTATTGAGTTGTCCAAAGTTTAACCTTTATAAGTGGAGTTGACAACATGGTAAAAATGGAACTTAAAGTTTTACCTGCCCTTTGCTGCAACTTCTTTGTATCGGCCATTTCAAGTCTGGATTTTCCAAATGCCTTGCCTCAGATCTCATAGCATTGAAAAAACAAAGGCATTAGCAAAAATAAAAAATCCCAATAAGTTATGGTAAAAAATCTCAAACTCTAGCTTGCATTGTTTAACTACCCGTCAGAATAATCTTCTATTTTGATATGGTGTCAACACTGAAGTGAAATGTACTGTTCATATCTCTCACCAACTTCAGATTCAAGAAATCCCTATCACTTAAGGCATCTAGGAATCTCTTTAGCATGTAGCCACAAACAGGCATTGCAATGCAAACTCAATCAAATTACTTTTCTTCAGCACCATTTTTCCAAATCACCTAAACAAGGAGGTTCACAAATCAGAAACTTCAGTTAATTCATCAAAATACATCCGCAGTCCTGGGATGAGCTCATTCAATGAGATGGCAAAATGGTGATAAGTTACATCTAGCCAGAAATTCTGGAGGCTAGCAGAATTTAGTTTACCTTTTAGCTTATTTGTGTACTATCTTAATACGTATCATTGTCTGCGTAGTGAGTATAACAATCAGATATAACCCCTCTTACTTGTGGCTTTATTTTCATTTGGTAGCAGATTTGTGGTCCCAGGTTTCAGGGCTCATGAAATGCAGTCACGTAGCAGTATGTCATGAAAAAGCACCAGGGCCATCACGAA
This sequence comes from Juglans microcarpa x Juglans regia, assembly GCF_004785595.1. Taxonomy (NCBI): domain Eukaryota; kingdom Viridiplantae; phylum Streptophyta; class Magnoliopsida; order Fagales; family Juglandaceae; genus Juglans; species Juglans microcarpa x Juglans regia. The sequence goes on from NC_054599.1 coordinate 4,265,328, forward strand.
GCTTAACAATATCCAGCAGATGTGTTACATAACAAATTACTCTTGTATCTTCCAACATGTTGGATAATAGATATATCCCTCGGCTTTAAGCACAGCAGTACCAACAAGAAGTAAAACCATGTTTCTCCAACCTGCATGACCAAGATTTCAGCTAGCTGGTGCCTGTAATAAGGGAAATTAAATGCACGGGGGTACAGACTCTGCAGATTCGAGCAGATCCAATAGATGTTAGATAATGCTAAATCAAATGCACTGACAGTAAAATTGCGTATACAGCTTCCCCTTCTCTAACAGATTTCAGCAGCGTTAGTATTCAGCAATGACGAAGGAAGATAGAAAATCATACATTCTTAAAGAGACCTATAAGTTTACATCATCTATACGAGTAAAAAATAAGCATTTATTGGACAAAATAGATAAGTGGACTGACATCAACTCAAAAGTCCTAGGATTGCTAATGTCCCATTGCCAAATAGAGGAACACCAAAAGATTTTAAGCCTGCCATCTGAAGCATGTAGCATTTTCTGCGAGTGACAAAATATTCCATTTTATGAGAAGATAAACCATTAAGAAAGGTAGATTCCATACCTCTGAGTAAGGAAACCCACAAAAAGAACGAAGCTTGTTTGTGATAAGATAAATAAAAAATCGCTATAAGGAAATTAAACCATAGTTGGCAAGAAAATACTCAATAAAACTATTTACTTGGAATTAAATAAAACATCAAATCATCCACAAACTGAAACGGAAAAGATAGCATTGGAGGCAAAGGAAAAAAGAGAGATAAATTATCTGGAGGAAATTCCCTTCAAGGCCCAAATGAAATCGATTGAATATAAGATCCAATGCAATCCAATTCACAGGCAGCAGACATCCCCGTTATGAACATCTAATACTACTAAGAAAGAAGTACCACAAATTCTGCAGAACAAAATTCAAATACAGGTTGAAACTTCTAACGAATTCCACAGAATCAAACTTGCGTTTCACATATTACCATACCGCACAATTATCACACAGATTGCACCAAATTGATATTCATATTTTCTTCTTCAACAAAAAAGCGTACGGATAGTGATCCAAACAAAACCTATACATATAGAGCCCATTTACATAGAGCAGCAATGAAACCCCCAAGACGCGTACTTACACGAACGATATTATGGGAAAAATATTACAGATCAAAATACCAAACCCTATGCGGAGGACGAGAATCCGATGGACTGTGAAATAAATACGGAAAGAAACGGGAGCTAATCAGATCAGGGAGAGGCCGCAGCGGCGACTGGCTTGGGCTTGGGCGAGGCCTCGGGGTCGGGCTCGATGGGATTGGAGGTGGAAAGCACGAGAGGGCGGTCGTCGTTCTCGTCGTCGTCGTCGAGGTCGGTGGTGCTGAGGTTGATACAAGAGCAGCGCTCGAGGGAGGCGAAGAAGGCGGAGGCAACGTTGGAACCGACCCAGTTGGCCATCCGATCGAGCTTGTCGCACGAGATCGAGCTGCTGTTGTTCTCCATCGTCGAAGATCACTACAGAGAGAGAGAGAGAGAGAGAGAGGGGTAGAGTTCCTTAAAATTATCAGTGCACGCGGCCTTAAAACAATAAAAACTTGGTCCAACGGTCTACCCTCCCAATTAATAATTAGTTCTAATCCTAATCCTACGCTAATTCTAATTACATGCCGATCCATGCGGAACTTGAATATCTAACTTGGGGCTAGTGGTGTAACCGGTTCGGTCTGGTTTGATTTTGAATAAAATTTAGGATCGTACCGGTTTTATATTTTTAAAAATCGATTACGTTCTGGTTATCCTCTTAAATCGGTATCTCTGATTTTATCGATTTCCGGTCCGGTCCAGTCCGATTTTCTAATTTTTTTAAAATGTAAAAATATATAATAAAGTGTTATCTCTTATTATAAAATGTTATTAATAATTTAATATATATTTTTTATATTTAAAGCATATGATCAATTAAATTTTCATCTTTAAGATGAAACTTTTATTTTATAAATTATAATAACATTATCGTATATATAATTATATTAATAATATATAATCAAACAAATTACAAATGTTCATATTTAAAATTAACATTTCATGTTATAATTTATAAATTATAATATGAAATTATTTTATATATGATATATAATTATATGTATTATATATAAAAATTTAATATATAATTATATATTATATATAAAACTTATATATATATAATATTTTGTATAATATATAAAATTAATTTTTATATTTTTTTTTCAACCGGTCCGGTTTGGTCCGGTCTGGTCTCGAAAACTACGAAACCGAAACCAGACCGATTCTGGCCGGTTTTCAAAATATAGTAACCAGTTTCGGACTGGACCGGTTCAAAAACCGAACCAACCGGTTCGGTTCGGTCCAGTTTTTCGGTTTAAATTTACACCCCTACTTGAGGCAAAGTTTTTAAAACGGTCCTTTTGGGGTGCAAAATTTAATTTTTATGAAGCCTTTCTTAATATCATAAAAAAAATAAAAACTTAGATTTTAGGAGTTTTTTCAGAATTTTAACATAGTTCGACCCTTGACCATGCCTAATTATAACAAATTCATAATTATATATCATTAAAATTATTTACATCTTATCCCCCTTGTAAATGATGAACCATAATGTGGTATGATGAGAATTTTTTATGTTCATACATTGAGATTAACTCAAGATATTTGTAAAAGAGAACTGTTACATACATAAATATATTACACAAAAATAAACTTACAAACTGATTTAATTTCATGAGACCTGTTAGATCTACTTTATAATAAAAGTAAATTTATAATTTGACGTACCACATCAAGCTATATCGATTTGTATATTTACTTTTGTGTAATCCCATTTATGTCTAAAATATTTTCATTTTTAAAAACATTTAAACAATTTAGTCAAAACCCACTTCATAGCCTTTTTAATTTTTTATTATTTTTTTTTATGATCACTTCATAGCCTTCTGTTTTGATGGAAATTTAGCATTCATCGGTGCATTAGTGAGATTTTCATTTAATTTTACTAATAATAGGGATATTTGTGTTATTTTTATTAGAATTCCACTAGTTACAAGTTGGTGTATAAACCACAACACTTATAACGGACTCATTATAATAATAAATAAATTAAATACAAATATCGTTTTATGTTAATTGATGTGGTAGGTTTCACGTACGTATAAATAGACCTTTTCTTTTTATTATAAATATGAGGACTATTTAATATCCTAATTTAACGTGCAATAGAAAATTTGATTTTGAATATCAACTACAACTATTCTTATTTATTAGTAAACAAAGGATTTAACTAATATTGTAAGTAAGCATCGCCCAAGTACAAGATCAATTATTCATTTTGGCTTAAGAGTGTGATAGATGATTATTATTTGAGTAATTATAAATATAATTTTATAATGTGCAAGTCTCGTCCAGATCCTTTAGAAAAAAAGTAGAGCCCACAATGAAAAAGTGATTTCTTTTCATGTAGGTATGCGTTTTAATGTCTACAAAACATCAATTCACCAAAGTGACTCAATTTGATGACATAGAACTTGGTAAAATGTCATACCATACAAAAGGTTTTTACCCCATGAGAAGGAAACAATATAAAGAAAAAAAAAGGGGCAGACAGCTGATAGATGAATTATTCTCACTGATGCACAACGAAATCAAGTCCTCAGAACAATCAAGGCAGCCTGTATATCCATGTTAAAAATTTCCAAATATTGAACTTAAAGCTGCCTAAAAAGAAGATTAAGTTTAGAACGAATGCAAAATGTGTGTAACTTAAATGCTAAGACCCCCTCTTTTAGCACTACAACTATTTTCAGCTCTCTTTCCAGCCCTGGTGTCATCAACTAGCCCTCAAAATAAGGGAGATAAAATGAAAGACATGATGGTCCAGAGGCACTCTTGTGATGCTATGCCGGCTCTACTTGTCGAACTCCCATATGATGCCTCCATCCTCTGCAATGGAGAGCAAAGATACATTGCCATCAGATCCATCTAGAATCACATATGCAGAATGGGGTAATCAGATTTCCGACAATGAAGAGAGAAGAATATTGGCCATATCAACAAAATAGATAATTAAATCTGAGGAATATTTCCAGAAGTTCCCTAGTTAATGACGGGCTTTGCCTAGATTTCTATTAATAAAAGTCTTATCAGACAATTTTTCGAACTGTATGATAGCTACGCATGCATGTCAATTTAGTGTAACTCATTATGAATATATCAGATCATCTTTATCATTTTTTGTTTTGTTTTGGTAACATGGAACCTCACCAAGGTGGGGGGGCCCCTCAAAACCATCCCCGGCTATATGGCCCCACCTACCAGAACCATGAGTAGGTAATCCAGGGGTAAATAAATCATCATCATCATCATCATCATCATAGTAGGAATTTGCATCTCTTTATTTTTCACAATTCAAAAGAACAGACTTTGATCCCCATCAAAACAATGCAAAGAATTACACTTCCTATCATCTTTTCTTCTTCCACTTCCTTGGTTCTCAACATTTCATCTTAGCAATTATGACCTACCAAGCGCAACAACATAGTCTGACTAGTCCTCAATAAGTTAGTGTAACACTAAATATGCAGAAAATAAAATCTTGACCTTCTTATCAAATATAGTTATATTGACCTGAAAGTAAATGCCGACACTACTTAGAAGATGAGAAACAGAAGTAAACAAGAATCTGAAGTCAAGTTGATACCTTTGACTTTCTTGTTTATCCAGACCTCCAGCAACATCCCAGCACCAACTCCACCCGCAATAAATGCCCCATAGAAGGCAATGTTATATGGTAAGGATCTTCGAGGGAGGAAATAGAATTCTGGAATCTGTCTTATCTTTTTTGGTAGCCGCTTCTTTATAACTGGTTTGGCACTGGGATCCTTCTGCAAGTCACTACCCACAGCTTTCCAGTCAACCCCTTTGAAGGGGTCCTTTGTCTCTTCAGTTCCCATGACTATACCCTACTTTGCCTCGCAGCTAAAGCCTGCAAAATTGAGGCCATTAAATGTACGTGAAGCCAAGACACATTGGTGGGAGAGAAACCCCATCGAAAGGGAAATGGACATGATCTTAGTGACAAAATAAACTCAAAGTTAACACTTAAACACAAATGGGTACGTGCTTACAGCATAAATGCCCAAAAACAGCCATATTTTAGGGCTCTAAGCCAATACCTGGCATAGATTTTTGTTTATAGGTAATAACTTTGATTAGAATAATCCAACAAAGGACTGACTGCACCAAGTCTACAAGAGTAACAGATAAAAAGTAACATCCAAAGCTCACTGATCTAAAAAGCCTGAGTGTTTGAAAAGTAAAAAGAACACGTTTTTAATCAGTAAAAATATATTGCTGCAATTCAATCATAAAGTGTTCTAAGTAACAAAAGCTTCGGGTTCAAATTTGAAATTATCCCTTAAATGTATGGATGATTTGTTTCTCTCCAACACACCACATCAGAGCCAATGGTACATCATTCCGAATTATGGTTAAGGCTAAAGGAATTTATAAAATAATATAGCACTTTTCTTTTCTAGAATAACCAATTTGAATTATTTTCAAGACTAATTAGTACATTAACTTTTACCATAAGAACCTATATCGTGAAATTATAATGTAGCGTGTCAACTTGCACATCAGTCAAGCCAAAAAAAAAAACCAAATTGATATAGCACAAGCTCTTGCTTATTCAACGCAAAAAATAAAACACAACTTGACTGTTGTAAAGAGCCATGCTCACTCACACAGAGAGAGAATACCCCTAAAAAATATTGGATAATAAACGGGGGTGGGGGACAATCTCATAATAAGCATAGGTTAAGATAAAACTAAAATCAGTTGTGCCAACTGAGACCTGAAAAATTTTGCTGCTCATCATAACTTTTCATCCCTAATCACTATGGGTTGACACAAAGAAAATAAATAAAAAAAGAAAAGAAAAACTCCATCGCAAGCAGTTCGATACTTTGTAATCAGTTTTCCCAATTAGAAAGTACATATCATCCGTGCCCCTTATAATGTTATCTTCAAGATTCAAGTTCCATATGGACACCAAATGTATTCTCAATTAACTCAAGTTATTTACCAAGCTACAAGGTGGGGACTTGTGTCGATATACCATAATGCTACTATAAAGTAGAAGGCATGCGGCAGCCCTAGATATTTGTGCAACAATATTTTTCCCAACGTGTCTGTCGACTAGTGGCCTCCAGAGAGCAAAAGGGAACGTTACATGATGTAAAAATCACAACACTTAATACTTACACTTAATAACTTGAGACAAAGCATCAAATCCGAAAATTTCAAAACTTCTAACTAATGTATTTATAAAAATATTTTAGCTACAAAGAGATCCAACAAAAGTAAAATTGTAAAATTACTTTTATTGTAAAGTAGATCTAATGTATTATATGAAACCAAATCAGTTTGTGTGTTTACTTTTGTGGGAGCTTTTTATGACTGTAGCACTTCTCATGTGCTTAACAAACTTAGTGATAGCAGGTTGGGTTGAAACTTAAAACATAGATTATTTGGAAATAGAAGTGTGTGTGTGTGTGTGTGTGTGTGTGTGTTTTCCTCTTTGAATGAGAAAAATAAAGATGGTGTAACTCAATAAATCTCATTTCATTTCCATACTCTCTCAAAATATAACTAGATGTATCAGCAATAATACAAATGAAACTATACAATGATCAGAATCATAACTTGCTATCTCAATCTAGCAGCAACTTTACACACCAATTGCTGCACACTAGTCTATATATTTGACCAATAAACTAGGGGCATGTTCAAGTAATGAGATAACATGAGAATTTCTCAAAACTTCTCATACTTTTATTTCCAAATATCACTCAAACATATGCGTAAAAAAGAGCATTTCCAACCTGAACCGAAAACCCGACCCAATCTGTTTTTCAGAACAAAATTCGGGGCAGAATTTTTCGGTTAATATGCAATTTGGCTCAGAATTGAATTCCAACTTGTACAGTTTCAGGTCGGAAATGAAAATTCCAACCAGATCGGGTTGGGTGAACAAAGTAACTCAAACGCAATTCGATTTCAATTCTTCAACTTTTTCATCTAATCATTATCAAAACACAAGACTTCCAAACAAAACACAAAAATCAATACAACTTCTTCTAGCCACTACCAACCTCTCTGCAGCAAGGGCAGAAATTGTAAGCACATCCAATTATTTTTATTTTAGAGGAAAAAGGTTCTCAAACGCCAACTCTTAAAGAAACAATCCATATTTTGCCGAGGGCCCATTAACCCTATGGATTAGTCGAGACTTTGTTCTTGGACAACCGGTGCCAATAAAAAAAAAAAAAAATTATATCATTAATCAATTGACCTAATAAATATACTGCCTTTGAATCTAGAGGAACAAATAAGCACCATGAAAACATCATGTGCAAAGAAATGTCAACTAAAATACAATAGCCAAACTGTCTCATGTTCCCTAAAACATTAAAATCTTTTGGGATTGGGTAAGAGGGCCTCATGTCAAATGCTTATTTTTATCAGGAAGACTTTGTGTTTCACTTTGCCATCAGACTTCACACAAAATTCTTCTCTTCAGGGCTTTTCTCAGCAGATTCTTTCCTAAAAGCTTGTAGCCTTTCCTTCAATTTCTTACTCTCTTCAAAGTTAGCTTTCCGCTTTAGAGCTTTCTGTCAAATTTCCGAAACATACTGTTACAGAGGAATGATAAGAACAAGGACCCAAACCAGATATAAGAATGAGATTATATAAAGAAATCTCACCTCCTCCCTGAAACATCGATCAAGCTTTATCTTCAAATCCGTACATTTACCAAAGAACTTTCCAATAGGATGGTCTATATGACACTTCTGAAACTCCTCGATAATCTAACATAAATCAGATATAAGAATCATAGCCATGTTTGCCATCTTCCAACTCTTAATTGAATGGAGCGCTTCCAAGGAAACGGATAATAATTTTTCCTTATTGGCACTGGGTGTCAGAGAACAACGTTCTGACTAATCTCGGGGGTGCACAGGCCCTCGACAAGGAGTTTCCGCAAGTGCACCTCAGGTAATTCAAGGGGAAGCGGACATAATAATCAAAGTTACAACATGAAAATCTATAGTTACAGTGAGAGTCTTTCTCACTGACAATGATGAGGGTTCCATGACAAAATTGCCTTCCCCCTTACAACTCTATCTACCCATATCTCGTATTTGAATTGACTACAACTCGCAGGACTACATATATCATAATAACAACCAAGCAAATGAAATAAATCTATCCAGCCAAAGTTATCCATTTCAAGAACGCAAAAAAAAAAAAAAAAAAAGCAATTTATATAAGCCAAAAGAACTTGTCGAAAATAAATCAAGAATAAAGCTAGAAGATGGAGATGGACTCACTTCGGCACACATCGGGTGCTTGTGCAGTGTTAAAGGAGGATGCATTTTCCTTTTTCTTTTTTGTCAGAATAAATTCAAGTGGTAGCACCCTGCAGCCATAACCACCACCAATACTGTTTTACACTCTAAATTTCAATTGTCCCCGAATGAATAACAATGGATGAATCTGAACCTATGCCTTCATTTAGTTCTTAAGAAAATCAAAAGAAGACAGGAATAGAAAGAAAGAAAAGGGAAAAAAACTATCCTTTTAGTTCACATAAAAATTAAGAATAGAAAAAAAATTACGCATAAGCAATGACAGAGAATCTGGATGTATATTAACCTAGAAGCAGAAAGCTACGACGTTCTTAAAATCCCAATAAGAAAGTGAAAGCCAATCCCCACCCTCAAGGGTATTTCTTGAAAACAAGTGGCAACAATTATGAGATGAATTTTGGAAGGAGAACGATTTGGCCCATTATTGAAATGATAATCTTGTATATATGTTCTTTTGTTTGCCCATTTATGTATGTTCATGTTTATTGCATGCATCACATCCGCGAGAGAGACTCACTCAAACCGGATGCAAATGTCGGGGCCTCTCATCAAATGCTCTTTCAAAATCCTAAATTTCGTGTCTCTTCTTTCTATCTTTCTTTTTTTCAAAAAGAAAAAGGACAGTGTAACACCCAGGGCTGCTCCGAAGAAGTAGTGGTCGAAAAACCTCAAACCCAAAGTCAACTTCACTATTTACTTACCATCCTTCATTCCAAAGTATTTGACAAAAAACATAAAACAATGTGTTTTACCATCTGTCTGTCTCCACCTGTGTGCTAACTGCTTTCTTTGTTATATCTACTTCACGGCCAGGTAGCGAAGAATCCCCAAGTGAAGGCACCTACCAACTAAATGGTCTTTCTTTCATTTTTTTATTCTTCGATTGCTAGCCACTTGCTATCTGATTTTTTTTTTTTTTTTGTTTAATTACGCAACACACAATACCTATTTTTGGCTCAAATTAAGGAGGTCAATATATTGCTTTCTTTTTCATCTAGGTTTTTTTCGGTTCTTCCATTCTTCTGTTTCTATGTTTGTACCATAACTCACACATTCACATACTGTCAAATCTAAAATCCATTCATTTTTTCTTCAATTTTATTTCCTGCTTTCTCCTCTTTTTAAGAATGACGTATTTTTTGTGTGTTCTCTACTTATATTTGTGTGCATGTGTGCGTGTGCACACTTTCTTATTGGGATTTTAAGAACGCCGTAGATTTCCGCTTCTTGGTTAATATACATCTGGATTCTCTGTCATTGCTCATGCGTAAATTTGTCTCTTTCTATTATTAATTTTTATGTGAAGAAAAATGTTAGTTTTTTTCTTTTTTCTTTCTTTCTATTCCCTTAGTTTTATCTTCTTAGGAACTAAATGAAGGAATAGGGTCAGATTTATCCATTGTTATTCATTCGGGGAGAATTTTAGTTTAGAGTGTCAAACAGTGTTGGTGGTTATTGTTGCAAATTGCCACCACTTGAATTTATTCTGACAAAAAAGAAAAAGGAAAATGCATCCTCCTTTAACACTGCACAAGCACCCGATGTGCACCGAAGTGAGTCCATCTCTATCTTCTAGCTTTATTCTTGATTTATTTTCCACAAGTTCTTTAGGCTTATATTAATTGCTTCTTTTTTTTGTGGGTACTTGAAATGGATAGATTTAGCTGGATATGTTTATTTCATTTGCTTGGTATTAACTATTATGATATTTGTAGTCAAATTCAAATGCTTGAGATATGGGTAAATAGAGTTGTAAGATGTAAGGGGGAAGGCAATTTTGTCATGGAACCCTCATCATTGTCAGTGAGAAATATTCTCAATGTAACATATGTGAACCATATTTTGCTTTGCAAACTATAGATTTCCATGTTGTAACATCAATTATTATGTCTATTTCCTTGGAAGCAGACCATTCAATTAAAAGTTGGAAGATGGCAAACATGGCTATGATTCTTATATCTGATTTATGCCAGATTATTGAGGACCAGAAGTTCCAAAAGTGTTATATAGATCATCCTATTGTAAAGTTGTTTGTTGAATGTACAGATCTCAAGATAAAGCTTGATCAATGTTTCAAAGAGGAGGTGAGATTACTTTATATGATCTCATTCTTATATGTGATACCCCATAAGATATGGATAAGGGTAGGTGGTGTATAGAATCTCACATTACTTGAAAATGAGAAGTTCTTGCTTTTTATAAGGTTCCAATGGGGCTCCAATTGTATCATTGACTAGTCCTTTTGGAATATAGACCATGTGATTTGGATCTTCCGTTGGGGCATTACATTATATTTGGTTGGCGTCCTTGTTCTTATCATTCCTTTCTGAAATTTAACAGAAAGCTTCGAAGTGGAAAGCAAACTTTGAACAGAGTAAGAAATTTGGGAAAGGCTACAAGCTTTTAGGAAGGAAACTGTTGAGAGAATCACTGAAGAGAGAATTTTGTATGAAGTATGATGGCAAAGTGAAACACATCATCTTCATGAAAAAAATAAGTGTTTGACATGAAGCCTTCTTACCCAATCCCAAAAGATATTAATGTTCTAGAGAACATGAGACAGTTTGGCTGATGTATTTTGGTTGACATTTCTTTGCATATGATGTTTTCATTGTGCTTATTTGTTCTGCTAAATTTAAAGCCAGTATATTTATTAGAAACATACATGTCACGAAAGTAACAGTGAAATTGCGACAAGGAAATCCTAATCGGAGAAAGGAAATTCCGACAGAGAGTTAGAGAGAAAGGGCGAGAGAGAGAGAGAGAGATGGATGGAGGACTTACCGGCGTGGCGTAGCGCTGCAATCGGCGACGGGAAAGACAGGTGGCAGCGCTGGACGTTTCACGTGTGAGAAGGTGCAGAGAGAGAAAGGAGAGTGTAGGGATGGGGAAACAATGGCTTGATGTGGCGGAGCTTCACGGTGTCTGCGCAGGAGCTGGGCGACTATGAAGAGAGGGAAAACGGGCAGAGAAACAGAGACGATTGGGGGGTGTCTACGCAGGAGGAGAGAAACGAGGGAGAGGAGAGGAAAACGAACAGAGAGAGAGAGAAGCGTCGTGGGGGTGATGGGTGGGGGTGGTACTCCAACGAAGACGGGGGAAGCGAGAAAGAGAGAGGTTTTAGGGTTTGTTTCAAAACGACATGGTTTTGAAGAGCTTTTTTTTTTTTTTTTTTTTGCCGAAACCGGGCTGGTCTGGATTTAAGGACATTAGGTATTGGGCTTGGGTATAGAGTCGGGCTACGTCATGACAAGGTGGGTACCTACCGTAGAAAAGTTGTGAAATGTCAGAATCTAATATGGCGTGTAATCGGATCAGCCCGTCCGCCCAGTTTTAAATAAAATTTAAGATTGAATCGGTACGTATCAATTTTATATTTTTTAAAATCGATTACGTATCGATTATTTTTTTAAATTGATATTTTTGATTTTATCGATTTTTAATCTGATCTGGTCTAATTTAATTTAATTTGATTTGATTTTTTTATTTTTTAAAAATATAAATTTATCATTAAAATGAAAGATATTTGGATAATTTAATGATTTTATGATAATAAAAAAAAGGAACTCAAAGATGATGGTTTCTTAAGTAACTATATAATAGAAATTTAGGTAACCTAATATATAGAAATATATCTTCCTTTATCCATCTTTAATACTTTTCATTTCCATTAATTCTTTCCACTTTTATAGCCTAACAAAGTCCAATTACATAAAAACTAAGCTTCCAACTTCCAAGTAGTTTAAGTATTTAAAATTAGACCATATCCACTCAAAGATTTCATTTTCTATATAAATAAATTAGATAAATATAGACAAATGATATCGATAAAGATAATTGAGTATAATCCATAGTTAACCTAAATCTTGGGACCAAAATAATTACATAAGAACTTCAATGATGACGATTCATCTAGTTTTCAAAATCTTACATAATTAGGAGTCAGTGAAAAATCATTAGATTAATCAATTTCTAATTTCGAAAATGAACAGACAAGATCAATTGTTGCCATGAATAAATGATTATTTCAAAAGGAACCATATTTTGTTTCGGCCATTAACAACCTAGTTAATCTTTTAAAACCAAGCATAGATTCTTACTTTGTTTGGAAGTTAAACCCATCTCAACTCATCTCAACTTATTATTATAATTTTTTCAAATCTGAATATAAAATATAATAAACAATTTAACTTTTTCAAATTCTAAAATAATAATAATATTAAAAAATAATATTCTAACAATATTATATCATCTCAACTCAACCCAACTCAGTTCAACATCTAAACGCAGCCTGCTTTAGTCATGAAACTTTTTGAGAATCACAAAAGCACAAACACAATCTGTCAATCACAAAAATTTCGGATTCAAAAATCCTAATAACACAAACACAATCACAAAACCCTAATGATTCATATCAGGTTTCAAAGTAATTTCAAATAACTTATATAAGTGAAATGAATAATAATAATAATGTAAAATTACCGTGAGGAATTGAAGCTGTGAATTCACTGTATGTGCTACAACCGATGAGGGGAGATGCAGTTTGTGCAGAGACTCAGAGAGTGAGGCAGTGAGACATAGACGAGAGGGCACTGGGCAGAGACTGAGAGCGATGAGGTGGAGAGAACTTGAGGCAAAGAGACAGAGACGAGACTCAAGAGGGCCGAGTCGCAGAGAGGCGAAGAGTGAGGAAGAGAGGGGCGCCAACGGAGAGATTGGAGGATGCGACAAAAGCTGTTAGCTTGTTACGTGCAGCACAGTTCCTAGAGAGGGGGGATCTAGAGTTTCTGAGAAGAGGGGTGGGAAACTGAAACTGAAAGTAAAACTAAGATTTCAGGGGGGGCGAGGCAGGGGTTGGGGTTTGGGAGGAAACGACGCCGTTTTTTACAGTGATTTAATACCATATAATAATATATATATATATATATATAGTTATATATATTTTGTTAGAGTGATTTAATATAACTATATTAGTATAACTATAGTTTATATTAGACTATTAGTATTAGTAATTTAGTATATATATTAGACTATTGGTATTCGTTATAATTATATAATATATTAGACTATATAATAGTATTAATATTAGACTATTAGTGTTAGTATATATATTAGTATGAGTTATATATTAGTTATAGCTATATAATATATTAGACTATATAATAGTATTAATATTAGACTATTAATATAGATATATATTAGTATTAGTTATAGATTTAGTATAAGTATAACTATAGGTTATATTAGACTATTAGTATTAGTTATAACTATATAATATATTAGACTATATAATAGTATTAATACTAGGTATTAGCAATGGAAAATTCTATACACCATACTACCATCCCACTTTCATCCCACTAAGTATGATGTGGCACATTTATCACTATTAAATGATCATTTATTACATGCTTCTTTATTATATAATGGTGATAAATGTGCCACATACTACTTAGTATAATCAAAATATGATAGAATTGTGGTGTATAGCATTACTCATTAGCAATTTAGCATAGCTATATATTATTATTAGTTATAGTGATTTAGACTATATATTAATATTTGTTAATTTTTATAGCAAGTTTAATTTATCATAACTATATTATTGATAGTATTATAGTGATAATATTAGTATAGTAATTTATTATTTCGTATAGTGATTTTTATACTAAGTTATACATAAGACTTAAAGTGTATTACTAATAGTAATATAGTATCAGACTCTAATATTTTTATAAATATTAGTATTAGACTATTAGTTATAGTGATTAGAATAACTATATATTAGTATTTGTTAATTGTCATAGTGAGTTTAATTTATTATAGCTATATTATTGATAGTATCAGTATAGTAATTTATTATAGAGATAGTATTAGTATAGTAATTCAGTATTAGTATTAATATATCATTATTTTAGATGTGATTATTTAGTATAGTGATTTATATACTAATTTATACATAAACTTAAAGTATCTTACTAATAGTAATATAGTATTAGACTCTAGTATTATTATAAATATTAGTATTAGACTCTTAGTTATAGTGATTAGAATAACTATATATTAGTATTTGTTAATTGTTATAGTGAGTTTAATTTATTATAACTATATTATTGATAGTATTATAATGATAGTATTAGTATAGTAATTTAGTATTAGTATTACTATATCATTATTTTATATGTGATTATTTAGTATAGTGATTTATATACTAATTTATAAATAGACTCAAAATATATTACTAATTTACTAATAGTAATATAGTGTTAGACTATAGTATTATTATAAATATTAATATTAATTATATTGATTGGAATAACTATATATTAGTTATATATATTAGAATAGCTATATATAGAATAACTATATACCACAGTGCACTGATATATGATATATAATTTATTATATGTAAAAATTTCATATATAATTATATATTATATATAAAAGTTTAAATCTTATATATATAAAATATTTTCTATAATATATAAAATTATTTTTTATTTTTTTCCTAACCAGTCCGGTCCGGTTCGGTTTTTTAGTTTAAATTTACACCCCTAGATTCTATAAATAAACAAAGAAAATGATACACCTACAATTACTTTACAATTAGTTTACAATTCATTTTAAATCAACCAACATAATTGTGACACTTCATTAAAAGATAGTTTCAATTTTACTTAACTACCATTCATTTTAAGTAGACTAGTAAACTAGTTGTAGAAATTGTAAATTTATCATTTTCCAATAAACAATCCGAAAAGAAAGGGAAAATAGACTTAATTTAGTTATGACATAAAATTCAGACAATCTTAATTTAAGAATATATTTTATTTTTTTATATAATTAAATATAGACAACCCAACTTATCGAAAATGTACTGAATACGAGTGGTGCTCATTCCCAATAAATGAAGTATTGTTGCCTAACACACAATAAAGTGTTATTACAAGAGTATGCTTCTTTTTTCATTGCAATGTTTTTTACCCCAATTTGTAGTCATAATTTTTGTAACCTTTTTAAAACTACTTGGGGGTGGACTTTCAACGTTACAGAGCTCTCAAGAATTAATTAATTGTTAATATCGTGTTTCGTATATCTTTGAGTCAAGTTCCAGCAACTCAGATCTTTAGAACTAAGCCTGCGGAAATGAAGTAGAAAGTAGCTAGGAGAGAGCGACCTTAGGGCCGAGGACTTTTCAATGCTAAAGTCAGTAAAATATTTTAAAAATTTGTAAATAATGAGAGTGTAAAGACCATAGAGCAATCTCTTATCTAAAAATTGCTACTTATACCGGGAGTCTAGGGCAGATTGTGCTTGTTTCTATGGAGCCCATATCCTTTTTACTAGTGCTGAACATTTAAATTGTTCTGGTGACCCGATCTGAATTTTCGACCTGACTCAACCTAAATTAACTGACCCGAAACACAAAAACGGGTAAATGATTATGCTTCCGTTTTGTTTGGTTTAAAACGGTTTGATATGGGGTAATTAGCCGATACCCAAAAATATTAAGACTAGTGTTTGCAACGGTTACATTTTTGTTTGAATTTCACTCTCTCAAAATCGGGTCTTCGTCTCCCATCCCCCATCTTCGATTCTTCTCTCTGTCTTCCAAGTCCCAACTCTATCCTCTCTTAATCTCCTAGACTCAGGATACGTTTGGTTATTAAACTACTCTCAACTAATCATTATAATTTTTTCAAATTTTAATACAAAATATAATAAATAATTCAATTTTTTTAAATTTTAAAATAATAATAATATTAAAAAATAATATTATAATAATATTTTATTATCTCAACTCAACTCATTTCAACATCCAAACGCACTCTCAATCTCGACTCTCGCAGCTCTAACCTCCGTCGCTCTCTCACTCACATCTTCACTCTCAGTCTCATCTTCGCTTTCTCATGTAAGGATTATTTGAACTGTTAGGGTTAGGGTTTAGGTTGGCTGATTTGAACGTAAACAAAGAGTATTCCTTAAGTTCTAACGTTGTGGAACGCCAAAACCACGGTGCAGTTTCTGAGCCTAAGCTCACCAAACCCAACCGTCTCTAAATCGTCATTGACTCGTTTAGGGTTACCTCGTACCCAACTCACCTTGTCGACTCACCACGAGAATACAAGCCAGATATGGAGCTCTTTACAAAAGGAACACCATTGCAACGACAGAGTTTCTGCATTTTTTCTAACAACCGGAAAGAGGTACTTAAGTTTTGTATATTTAACGTAATCTCTTGGCATATTTGATAATGTGAAAGCTTGAAAGATGCTGGTTGTAAGTTTAGTAGGGTTTTGTGAATTTGTTTGTTTTGCTTGGAAATGATTGCCCTTGTCATAGGGTTGCATTTAGAACCTCAATAGGAGCTGGAGGCGATGGATAATGGGTTTAAGTGGAGGAAGTACGGAAAATTTCCTGTCAAGAACAGCCCAAATTCAAGGTAAATATATAGTATAGATATAATATTAATATTTAAATTCCCAACTTGGGAATGATTTTAGTTCTTTTCTATCTAGGTTTTTTATTCTGCTGCTTAAATTAAGATGGTGAAAGAAGTGGATGAAGATTGTTTAATGTGTTGTGTGCATTTCCCAAATCAAAATGGTGGATTTCTACCTTTAATATAAAAAAGAGGTTCCACCAGTGATATATGCAGAGAGAGAGAGAGAGAGAGAGAGAGAAGCGTTTAATTTTAACAAATTCTGCTGATTGCATGGAACTAGAACCAGTGGATCCCCTGGTTTTAAAATGGTTCGGATGGGTGAACCCAAATCCTGATGATAATTTTAGGCTTGCTTTGTAATGTCTGTGCTGGTTCTTGCCTTGTACGTGAATTGGTTAGAACTTGGCCATCTGTGTAATAACTATTAATAGCTTTCACGGTAATTAATAAGTAATCCCACTTAGTTCTCTAACATTTTCAATGTCATGGTCCTCTGTATGGAGTATGGTACATGAACCAATCTGGTTGCAAATGGCAAGAATATTGTCAAGGAAAGAATATCAGCCAGTTTTTGTTTAAATATGAATTACATTTATGAGAAACATCCAACAGAAAAAGAGGTGAACATGTTTGATATGATTTGGCCTTGTTGTGACAAAGGGTTATGATTTAAAGTGCTTCAGCCTTGAAAGGTAGGTTCTACTGACTATAAAGCAACATTACCTACTATTAATCAATCTCTATTAGTTCTATATCCTAAAAATTAGTTTTTGCTTGGGTTATTCATGGAAGCAATCTGTGTTGTTTCACACCTAGGCAGTGAGAGATGAGCAACAATATTAATCAATCTCTATTAGTCCTTTCAGTTGATTATATTTTTAACATATATTTTTTTTCCATGTAGAGATAACTTTGAAAAATATTTTGAATGAGGTGGAGTGAAGATTCCTTGAATAGCATGGAGGATGCAATTGAATAGCATGCTTTATCCACAAGTTTATATTAAGCAGTTGGGAAGTGGGCTAACAACGGAGCTCATCACGGGTGCCATCAGGTTCCATCCGCTCATTCAATACGGCTAGCTCAACAAATTCCTCCAACCAAATTGTCTCTTGTCCGATCCAGTGGATTGAAGAGGAGCTGCAGTTTGTGCAGAATGCCAAGGAAAATGGTGTGGAAAATGGTGTGGTTTATCTCCTGGGAGAAGTAGAAGTGGTGGCAGAGCGGAAATCATCCTTGTTTAAGAATATTTTTGTCAACTTTGTGTATAACTTCTTGAGGAAAAACTTTAGACAAGGGGAGACAGTAATGGCAATTTCACATGCGAGGCTTGTTAGGGTTGGATTGACATATAAAAGATATAAGGCTGGAAATCTCTATGAAATTGAATAAAATATAGTTTTTGGAACCAGACAGTTTCCTTTGAACCTAGTTGAAGATAAAGAAAGCATGATTAATTTCACATATGACCCTTTAGATATAGGATAATTACTCCAACTTCAGGAGAACATTCTCTGGATGGCATTTGAATATAAGGGTTTGAATTATACTACTCTATTGAGTTTGTAATGTGTTAGAGATTCCTCAAAATAAAAGTAGTTTACAAGACAATGTATTTCATGGCTCGCAGGATATTCTGTTTATTGTAGTATTTTTTTTTTATATATATAAAGAAAAACTTCATTTCATCAAGGTATAAAACCTTAAGAAAGTGTACAATAGTGTTGATCAATGAAAATTACATTCTCAATAAAAGGAGGAACACTATTCCACTAAATACTTGTATCTTCAATTGACCATGCATATCTTGCAAGGCAATGGGCAGCCTCATTGGTAGATCTATTATTGTCTTGGAGATTGCATCGAGGAAATCTTTGCATCAGATTTTTAATATCACCAACCAATGATCTAATTGAAGCATTTGATTCAGCCACCTTATTGACTTCCTCCACCAAGAACAAATAATCACTTCCAATAATCAGTTGAGAAATACCAATATTCAAGCATAACTATAATCCTCTCAACAAAGCCACAGCTAGGGGTGAAAACTGACGTCGTCGATGCAACTTTTGGGCAAAACTGACGCCGACCGACGTATGAAAAAATGGGGAAGGCACAGACCATAACCAATCGATGGGGAGGAGGAAACCGATCGAGGCCGTTCTCTAGCGGTTCTCGATCGGCGTCGGTTCTCTGGCGGTTTTACTGAGAGAATAATGAGAGAGACTAGGAGAGAGAGAGTTGCATAGGAGGGAGAGAGAGAGAGAGAGAGAGAGAGAGAGAGAGAGAGAGAGAGAGAGACTTGCAGAGATAGCATTTAGGAGATGGGGCTGGGGAAGAAGAAGACTCGCTCGAAACGACGCAGTTTAAGTGGAACGGCGTCGTTTCAAACTAAATTTTTTTTCTTACGTTCTTAATAAAACTACGCCGTTTGGTTTAATGCCAAAAGATATCGTTTCCATTATCTGTTGTAATACTTATTAACTAAAATGACGTCGTTCCATTTAAATTTAAGTGGAACGGCGTCGTTTCGATAAGGGTATATTAAAAAAATAAAGATTTTATTATATCGGTCGATTCAGCGGTCCGGTCCAGCTTCAAATCGAGACCGAACCGCTGAACGTTGGTTTCTTCAAATTGCCACCACACGCCGACCGGTTCCTGATGCGGCCGGTCGGTTCGGGTCGGGTCGGTGGCGGCCAGTTGCGTCGGTTTTTGTACAGCCTTAGCCACAACTTTTACTTGCTCTGGTTCGAGTTGCACAGATTCTGCTCTACTAACTGCCATGAGGACATCCCCCACTTGATCCCTTAAGATAGCACCCAAACCAGCTTTTTTCAACTTAATTAAAAGGGCCCCATCAATATTGAGTTTAAAACAATTTTGAGAAGGTGGTAACCACCTATACTGCAGATGCTTAGTAATAACAAGTCCCTTTTGATGCAGTGCATTATTTGTCTTCAACTTCTTTAATAAAGCAAATCCAATAACTTGCTATGATGGTAAAGAAATCTGGTCGTGGACCCTCTTATTCCTTTTGAACCAAAAGCCCCAAGCCATTAAGAAGAAATCAATTAACTCATCAATTGAACCCTTTAAAAATATTTCCATTGTAGTTGAAATAAAGGAATTGAAATGGAAATCATGTTGTAAAACAACAAATTTTTTAGCGCAGATCTCATAAACAAGGGGCCTAACAAAAGGCATGGGTTAAATCTTCCATCTGGTGTTTGCAAAAATAGCATTGGCCACTTATATCCAACTTTCTGTTTAATCAGATTGGCCTTAGATGGTAAACTCTCCTTGCAGGCTGTTCAAGCAAAAACTTTAACCTTGTGAGAAATTCTCAATCTCTAAAGAGCATTCCAAAATTTCTTCATCATAGCACCATTTGAAGGCTCACCACAATCGTGCTCCAAACAGATTTTAAAGAATTTGTAGTCACTTTTAATAGAGAAGTTACCTGACTTTTCATGCTCCCACATCCACTTATCCATGTCACCTAAGGCACTTAGGTGTATTTTTAGCACAGCCTCTGCAATTTTTGGATTGAATAGAGCTCTCACTTTAGTTAGATTCGATCAGTTGGTACTTGAATTAATTAAAGAAGACACCTGATCCTCTAGATGACAGACTGGCTCCTCCATTTGGTTACTACTTTCAGCACACAATTCCTGCCTCAGATTTCGAATCCCAGAAATCCAAGTATCGCTTAAAACATGAATTGATCTACCATTTCCAACATTTCATCTACCACCTTTCACAAGCAAATTTTTGGCCTCTCATATTCCTTTCCAAGCATAGGAGAGGTTGCCACCTATAGAAGCTTCCAATAGGTTTCCATCAGAAAAGTACCTAGCAGCATACATCTTATGGAATAAGCTCTCTTTATTTTGCAATAATCTCCAAGCTTGTTTTGCCAGCATAGCCATATTGAAAATCTCAATATCTTTAAACTTCATCCCTCCAACAGATTTTGATTGACACCTTCTCTTTCAGCTTACCCAATGCACATTCTTTTCCTCATTTTTTTGTCTCCACCAATATCTAGCCATCATACTCTCAATCTCAGAACAAAGTTTGGCTGTGAGCTTGAAACAACTCATGGCATAAGATGGAATTGCCAAAGCAACAACATTGAGAAGGATCTCCCTTTCTCCTTGAGAAAACATATTACCTTTACACCCTTGCAATTTTAGCCAGACTCTATATTTGAGATCAGCAAAAGCAATAGTTTTAGACCTGCCTATCAATGGGGGTAGCCCTAGATATTTTTCATATTGTTGCAGTTGGGATGAGCTCCACATGTTCATAATAGTCTACCTCTTCTCCATGTCTACATTTGCACTGAAAACCATTGATGTTTTCTCCTTGTTCAACTGTTGTCCTGAAGCCACTTCATATTGTCTTAACAAAGTTTGAAGTTTAGTATTTGTAGACACATCTATAGTACAGAAGATCAAACTATCATCTGCAAATAGAAGATGATTAAGCTTAGGGGCCCCACGACAAATCTAGATACTAGGGACATATCTAGACATCTCAGCTTCTTTCAAAAGGCTAACCAATCCTTCAGTGCACAAGAGGAACATGTAGGGAGAAATGGGGTCTCCCTGCCTCAATCCTCTTGAAGGAACTATAAAACCAGTTGGTGAGCCATTTAGTAACACATAGAAAGAGGGGGTCATGACACACTTCTTCACAAGCTGAATTATTTTATCATGAAAACCCAGTTTTCTCATAACAACTTCAAGGAAACTCCATTCTATTCTATCATAAGTTTTACTCATGTCAAGCTTAAAGGACATAAAACCTTTCTTTCCTTTCTTTTTCCTTCTTAAGAAATGAAGCACTTCATAGGCCACAAGCACATTGTCTGTAATAAGTCTTCCAAGTAAGAAAACTAATTGAGAATCTGAGATGACAACATGTAATATACTCTTAATTCTATTAGCAATAACCTTAGATATTAACTTATATATGACATTACATAAGCTAATGGGTCTAAAGTCACCAACTTTTTTAGGACATTTCTTCTTAGGAACCAGAGTGATGAATGTGTGGTTGACAGACTGTGGGAAATTACATAACTACCAATCTCAGGCTAGAATTTTTGGTAGAATAAAGGTGGCATGTCATCAGGCCCAGGGGCTATAGTAGGGTGCATCTCTTTCATAACTTGGAGTACTTCAGCAGCTGTGTATTCTTTAGTAAGTTCCTCATTCATGTCAATAGAGACCTTCTTCTCCATCTAATAAAAGATGACTTCTTGCTCTCGAGAACCTACAGAGGTAAACAAGATAGAAAAGTGGCTAATAATCAACCGATCACCGTGTTCTCCTTCCTTCCAACTGCCCCCATCATCCATCAGTTTGAATATACAATTCTTTTTCTTCCTTCGGGAAGCTTTAGCGTGGAAAAATTTTGTATTCTGGTCACCTTCAGCTAGCAGAGTGCCCTTAATCTTTGTTTCTACATTATCTCTTCTCTATCCATCTATTTCTGAACTTCTTTAGCAGCAATACCAACCTCACTAAAGTTTAAAATTGTTGGATCTTTCTCTTGTTCCAGTGACACTTTATTCTTAGCCTCTTGCAGTTTACATGCACCTTACCAAAAGTTTGTTTATTCCACTTTTGTAATCTGGAACTGCAGCCAGAAATACACTTCATAACACCTTGCAAGTCACTACGAGAATCAGCCTTGATTCACTCATCCTTGATTATTTTGGAACATTCAACTTCCCCAAGCCACATTGCCTCAAATCTGAAGGGTTTTGGACCATCCCTTCTAATGCTTGCACATTCTAACTCAATCCAAACTGGGAGATGATCAGAGTAAGAAATAGGGTCATGAATGATTGAAATACTATTAAACGGATTACACCTAGATCCATTTCCAACAAACCTATCAAACCTCTCAGAGATCTGAGCAGCATCATGTCTTCCATTGCACCAAGTATATCTTGGCCCATTAAATCCAAGGTCTTTTAACTCACAATCCAAAAACATTTGTTGAAAATCATTCATTTGTTGGTTAAGTCTAGCCCTCCCTCCCCCACCCCCAATTTCTCCTCTAATGTTAGAATTTCATTAGTCTCCCATGACTAACCAAGCATCAGTAGGATCATTTTTCAATCTTCTTAACAAATTCCAAGTTTCCATTCTTTGTTCAGTTTCTAGTTGACCATAAACACTTGTTAAGAACCATTGTCTTGAATTATCAATTACTTTAGCATTAATGTGAGAAGCTGAGTAACTAAGGACAGATAATTGAACTTCATCCTTCCATAGCATTGCTAGGCCCCCACTCTTACCCAAAGCTTCAACAGCCCTAGCATTGTTTGATATTAATTTGGTTAAGCATTTAACCCTCAGGATCATAACATTCCACCACGCTTTCGAATCCGACGTCTACGGCAGTTCACTCTGTTGACACTGACCTGATAGTAGCCCTTTTCCTTTCAACTATTTCACTCATCTGTCAGTATTTAATGACTTAACATCATGTCTATCCATAGTACCAAGGCATTTTAATTCAACCTATAGGTCGCCCCATCCGTAACTTCAACCCGTGACTTGAACGAACCATGGACATGGTCCTTGCTTTGATACCTATTGTTAAAGACCCAATTATTGATCCAAAAGCTCTAGGACTGTTGGATACTAATTTGATTAAGTCCTCAACCCTCAGGGTCATAATATTCCACCATACATCCAAATACTACATTCACGACGGCCCACTCTATCGAAACTGACTCGGAGATAGCCTTTTCTCTTTTGGCGGCTTTACTCATCTATTAGTATTCAATGATTTAACATCATGTTCATACATAGTACCAAAGCATTTTAATCCAGTCTATAGGTCAACCCCTCTATGACTTGAACTCGTGATGTGGTCCATGCTCTGATACAAATTATTAAAAACCCAACCATTGATCCAAAAGCTTCAAAACTGTTAGATACTAATTTAGTTAAGTATTTAACACTCAGGACGCATTATCCAGAAAGTTTGATGAATCAACAGCTCACCTAGCAGCCATATAATTTCCCTTAACCACTTGGCTAGTAGATTTACGTGCTTCTTATCGAGAAGATCCAGATTTACAAAAGCTGATTTTGACGTATGAAAGTAAGGTGCTCGATGACTCTAAGTATCATATCAAAAATGGTTTGTTGTTTTACAGGAATTGATTATACATCGCCAATGATCCTAATCTGAAGTAGCAGATCCTCCATTTAGTCCATACCTCAAGAAGGCCATTATGGACTCCATAAAACTCTTCATAGGGCTTGGGCGAGTTTTTATTGGAAAGGGTTGAAGAATGAATGTGATGTCTGCGTAATAAAACTGAAAATATCAAGCCAACAGGTATGCTCCAACCTTTACCCATTCCCAATAGGGCGTGCTCTAATATTTCTATGGATTTTATAGAAGGGCTAACCCCTTTCCATGGGTTTACTATTGTTTTGGTCGTAGTGGATCGCCTAAGTAAGTATGAGCATTTCATTCCTATTGCGCATCCTCAACTAAAATAGCTTAGATTTTCATTGCAAAGACTTTTAAATTACATGGTATGCCTAGCTCTATTGTCAGTGACAAGGATCCAACATTTACAAGTTTGTTTTGGAAGGAACTGTTCAAATTACATGGCATAGAAATTAAGTTTATTACGACATATCATCTTCAAACGGATGGCCAAATCGAAATTGTGAATAAATGTGCAGAGCATTACTTGAGATAGGAGATAAACCTAGAGAATGGTCAAGGTGGATTTCAATGGCAGAATGATGGTATAATAAGAATTTGCATGCTTCTACAAAAATGACTCCTTTTGAAGCAGTTTATACGTATCCACCTCCACCATTGTTTCTGCATTCTCTCGGTACAACTGTTGTCCAAGTCGTTGAAGACACTCTGAGATCTCGAGATCAAATCCTTCAACTTTTGCGAGAGAATCTACAAGATGCATAGGAAAGGATGAAACAATTTGTGAATTTACAACGTACGAAAAAGAGTTTTGAAATTGGAGATTTAGTTTACCTTCAGCTCCAGCCATATAAACAACATTTTGTTGTTCGTCAAAGAAATCTGAAACTTTTGCCCAGGTTTTTTGGTCCCTACAAGATCCTGGAGTGGATTGGTTGCGTTGCCTACTGATTGGAGCTTCCTCCTGTTGCGCGCATTCATCTGGTATTTCATGTTTCGTTCTTGAAGAATAAGTTAGGAAATCAAAATGTGCAAATATCGACCATACCTCCGGTGGCTGAAGATGGTGGGTTGCGAGCTGCACCAAAAGAGATCTTGGAAAGGCGCATGAAGAAGAAAGGGTACATCATTGTGATCGAGCTTCTGGTCAAATGTTAGGGGTTAGGGATTGAAGATACTTAGTGGGTCACATATCGAGAGTTGTTTAAGGATTTTCCTGACCTTGTGGGCAAGGTCTTCTGATGGGGAAGGGATTGTCATGTACTCGTGGGCTTTTGTGGGCTTAAGGCTTACTTGAATGAGTTGTAGCCATAGTTGGTAGATGAGTTATTCAGTTGGCTTAAGTAAATTGGTATTTTGTTAGTCCGAGTCTTTGGGCAATTAGTTAGTGGAATGAGTCTTAGGCAATTTGTTAGCAAGGGATCAGTAGTAGATAGTCTTTTGTAGTGTTAGGGTTGTTCCTTAATTGTAGTGATTTGGGTTGAAGTCTGTTATTCTTGAGTTGTATTTAACTTATCAAAATGAATGAAAATATATCAAATATTTTATTGCAACTTATTAGTCTGGAGAGTAACCCCTCGAAGTGTTTAACTTATCTTCTAAATTCCAGCTAGCACCTTATGTATTTCAACACAACCCGTTATAATACCTAACATCGGCACCAGCTCGAACATCATTGGCATAAATGAAGGACCAAGTCTTGAAGGGGCAATGCAGATGGGTGCGAGTTAGGGCAATGGAGAGAGATGTGAATTAGGGTGAAGTGAGCCTATCCCATATCCTAGTATCCCTCACTACGTATTGTTTCACTAAACCTCAAATTCTCACATTTTGAATCCCTCATTGTATTTCTTCTTGCCTAGAAGGTTTTAATGAAATAATATTTCATTAAAAGCCACCTAAGGTGTCTGCCAAGACTCCACGCCAGGGGCACTGCATTTAGAATTTCTTGAAAATGCTCACTAAAAAAGCCAATGTTCTCATGCTGAAGCCACCGCATATTATTGCTATAAGATAAAAGTGTTTATATAAAATCAAGAAGTGCTATATTCACAAAAAGATTTTGTAAAAGCAAATTAATAAATTAAATGAGTTAATATAATACGTCAAAGAGTAATGCTATGCACAAGTTTTACAAACAATTTTTATCTTTGGCATTGTCGACTTGGACATATTTCTAACTCTAGACTGCGTGCTTTAGCTCCTGATATTTCCTGTTCTACAAGTACAAATAATACTCCTTGTGATATTTGTCCACTTGCTAAACAGAAAATACTTCCTTTTCTTTGAAGTTCTTCTACTACTAGTTCTATTTTTGAACTAATTCATTGTGATATCTGTGGGTCTTTTTTAGTCACTTCATATGATGGTTTTAGGTTTTTTCTTACCATTGTAGATGATTACAGTCGATGTACTTGGATATATTTGCTTAAACCCAAGTTTGAAACACGATCATATTTGCAATCATTTTTTAACTCTTGTGGAGACTCAATTTAATTGTAAAATCAAATCTATCCATTTTGATAATGGTTTGAAATTTGATATGAAAAGTTTTTTTGCTAGTAAAGGGGTATATTAATATAGTTGTGTATACACTCCTCAACAAAATACTATTGTTGAAAGAAAAACAACATATTCTTAATGTTGCTAGATCTTTTCGTTTTCAATCAAATATTTCTTTACAATTTTGGAGTGACTGTATGATTATTGTTGTTTACCTCATTAATAGAATACCTACACCTGTTTTAAATAACAAATCACCATATGAAGTACTTTCTTCTGTCAAACCTGCGTATAATCACCTTAAAACATTTGGTTGCCTTTGTTATACTTCCTCACTTGGTAATTCTCTGTCCACCAAGTTCTCTACTCGAGGTCAAGTTTGTGTCTTTCTTGGATATCCTACTGGTATCAAAGGCTACAAACTATTTTCTCATTTCTAGAGATGTCATATTTCATGAACAACTTTTTCCATTTAAACCAGATTCTCCATATCATCACCTATCTTTGGAAAAACAGAATCCTCATACTTCTTCATTGGATCCTGTTTTACCAATCCCCCTTTCAGATATTTTTCTTTCATCTACATTCACTTCTGGATCTCTCAATCCTCCTACTTCTTTTGCTTCCACTCAAAATACATCACCTCCAGTTTCTATCAAAAAATATACAAGAAATAGAAAGGCACTTGATTACTTGCAGCATTATCATTGTTCCTTGATCTCAAATACAAAAGTTACTACATCTCCTCTAGTTGATGGTTCTTCTTCATCAGGTACTCCTTATCCTATTTTTTCATATTTGTCATATTCCAAATTTTCACACGCCTATAAACACTTTTGTTCTTCTGTTGATTCACTTTATGAACCCAAATTCTTTTACCAAGCCATTTCATATCTTTATTGAAGGGATGCAATAGCAACTGAGATCACTGCTCTTGAAGCTAATAAAACTTGGATCCTAACTGAGTTACCTCCTGGCAAGCAGCCAATTGGTTGTAAATGAGTTTACAAATGCAAGTTGAAATCTGATGGCACTTTGAAAATGTCTAAGGCTCGGTTGGTTGCAAAGGGATATACACAATGAGAAGTGATTGATTATTTTGATACTTTCTCTTTAGTTGCCAAACTGACCACTGTTCGTTGTTTTCTTGCCTTAGCTACAATTCATAATTGGGAATTGCATCAATTGGATGTCAATAATACATTTTTTTCATGGTAATTTGGATGAAGATGTGTATATGAAGCTTCCTCCTGATTTTTCTAAATCTAGAAACACTCGGGTTTATAAATTGCTCAAGTCCTTATATGGCCTAAAACAAGCATCTAGACAATGGTTCTCTAAATTCTCATCCACACTGATTGCTTATGTTTATACTCAATTAAAGTCTGATTATTCCTTATTTACCAAGTGTTTTGGTGACTCTTTTATAGCCTTGTTGGTTTGTGTGGATGACATTGTCATTGCTTCTAACCATTCTTAGTCTATTTTTTTTTTTTTTATCTCAAGCACTTTCCCAATTTGCATTTTAAGTTGAAAGATTTTGGTACCTTGAAATGTTTTTTGAGCCTAGAAGTTGCACGATCTGCTAAAGGCATATCTCTTTCTTAGAGAAAGTGTGCACTTGAAATTGTTTGACTTTGGTTTATTAGTTGCTAA
Source organism: Juglans microcarpa x Juglans regia (assembly GCF_004785595.1). Classification (NCBI taxonomy): domain Eukaryota; kingdom Viridiplantae; phylum Streptophyta; class Magnoliopsida; order Fagales; family Juglandaceae; genus Juglans; species Juglans microcarpa x Juglans regia. Next base: position 4,293,615 of record NC_054599.1, read on the forward strand.
ACCTGCTAGCAATCCAATAGATCAGAATTTAAGACTATCCAAAACTGATTCTGGAGGTTCTTTACTTGATGATCCAGCTTCTTATAGAAGATTAATTAGTCTTCTTCTTTATTTGACTCTTATTAGGCTTGACTTGTCTTTTTCTGTTGTAATATTGAGTCAATTCATGGATCAGCCTCATCAATCACATTATGATGCAGCAGTCCGAGTTGTGTGATACATCAAAGCTATTGCAGGACAAAACTTATTCTTTCCTAGCAACTCCTCCTTGCAACTTAGAGGATTTTGTAACTCTGATTGGGCCACTTGTCCAGATTTCAGACGATCAGTTACTGGTTTTTGTCTTTTTTCTTGGAGATTCTTTAATCTCCTAGAAATCCAAAAAGCAAGTCATTGTTTCCAGATCATCTGCAGAGGCTGAGTATTGGCCCATGGCTTCTACTTGTTGTGAAATCAAATGGCTACTATCTCTTTTCCATGTTTTGAGATTTCATTTTCTTCAATACCAGTTCTTTGCTGTGACTACCAAGCAACACTCCATATTGCAGCTAATCCAGTCTTTCATGAAAGAACTAAACACATTGAAATAGATTGTCATCTAGTTAGAGATATGGCTCAAAATAATAATCTTGTAACTTTTTATGTTTCTTCTGAACATCAATTAGTAGATTTTTTTATTAAACCTTTAGTTTCAGATAGATTTTTTAGTCTTCTTCGCAAGCAGAATGCTATTAATCTTCACATTCTAGCTTAGGGGGGCCTATCATCATATATTGTATAAGTTTTATTTAAATCATCTACACTCACATGCACTGTAAGGTAGCATGTGCTTTAGTTAATTTTACTCTAGTATATAAATACTTTGTGTAAATACATATTCAGATCAATGATAATATTCTTGAATTTTCTCCAAATTCTGTCTCGATCTCCACCTCGATTTTCTCTTATTGCATAAGCTTTAAGTGAGCAAATCTCGCGTAATCTTTTATAAAAAGTAAATTCTAATAAAAAATAAAAATAAAAAGTAAAAACTCACTTTTTTCTAATAAAGTCCACTTTTTATGAAAGATTTACGTTAAATTTATATATATACTTAAGAGGTTTAGGTTTATACGAAACATTACTCAATATCAACTATATTTTATAATAGAAATAATTTTACAGTCTCATTTCTTTAAAAAATTTGGATGACTTTCATTTGTCTTGAATAAAAAGAAAAATTAATTGTAAATAATTTTACATATTAATATTCACACTCATTCAATATAATTGATCAAAAATTAAATTTTATTAAAAATAATATTAATTTAAATTTAAAATATAAATTTAATAATATTAATATATAGATTAATATGTAAACTTATTTATACTTAACAAAACTTTAAATAAAATGTTTGTTCGCTGGTGGGTATAAAAGTTCCACTAGTTGAGTGAAGGACGCTCGATTCCTGCCGTTGAATCTCTGAATTATCAGCTGTGATTTTCTTATGCGGCAATAATTAGGAAAGTTGACGTAGGATCTAAAATAATAATAATCAAAGATGAAGGGTCTTGTCCGTTAGTACACCCAGTGTAGCCCCACTAAAAGTACTAAACGACGCCGCATCCTTCTTCTCTCACCATATTTATAGCGTTTGATTGATGGGATATTCAAAAAAAAGGCTTGTCTGTGCAACTGGTAACGGACAATGAAATGATGACTTGAAAAAAAGGAGAGCCAACGCCAAGGATTCTCTGACAATCGTTATCTTCTTCTTCCTTTCCTTGTCGTCGATTCTCCTCCTCTGGATCTCAAGCACTCCAGATCGATGCGAACGTACTTACTTCCCCATCTCCATTAAACTTTATCCATTGCAGTCCCCAATCTCTGTCAGTCCCTCTCTTGGTTTGTCTCCGTCTTTCCCTATCTTCCCTTTGTTAATTTCTTGTCTTTTGTTTTCCTTTTGTGTTTTCTGAAGTTTACATTTGTTTCCTTGCTTTTATGGGAATTTTTTTAGAGTTGAACTGTTGTTTCGTGTGTCATTTTAGCTTCTCTTTGTGATCTTCTTGTTGGATTGCTTCCATTTCTGGTATTTTCAACTTTAATGTATCACTTCTTCCTCGGGTTGCTTTGTGTGCTGATTGTTTTGGGTCTGTTTCTTTGTAGATACCGTATTTCTAGTCTGTTGTGTTTTTTCAGATACAAGGATGTGGATGAATTTAGACAATTTGATATATATATATATATATATAGAGAGAGAGAGAGAGAGAGAGAGAGAAAGAGGAAACTTTCACTCCGCGATCTTTCTGCAGAAGACGTATTTTTATCTTTATTCGATATGAAGCTTCTTCTTTTTTTGAAATAACAGTCATTTGCTTTCATGACAAGATCCATGAACTGTGAGCATTAGGTGGGTTATCCTGTGATTTAATAATTGCATTGGTATTTCTTATGACATGAAGGTATTCCATATGTCCTTTGTAGATTTTTTTTTTTCTCTAGTGAGTACTTTTTCGCTGTGTCCATTGGCTCGTCAAAGTCATAATATTAAAGGGTTTGTCTAGTTCTTTGAGGCCTCGTTCTCTTCTCGGGTGGAAAATTATTTAGTTTCATATCAGGCTAATATTTTCAAGGTGAATGCTCAACCCCAATTATTTCCTGGTATCTAATTAAGAGTATATAAGAAGTTCTATATCTACTTGTCAAAAAAAAAAAAAAAGTTCTATATCTACAAAGTGATCTAACAAAAGCAAACTTACAAATTGACGAACGTCATATCTATTTTGTATAATGGGAACTTTACTATCTAACGTATCATATTAACTCATGTCGGTTTGTAAGTTTATTTTTGTATAATCTCTATGCAAACCAAGTATTTTTCTATCTTTAGTCTGAGCAGTATGCTTCAAAGGAAATTCTTGTTCTCAACCCCTTTCGCTCTAGTTATGGATTTTTAATGTATAGTGTCTTTTCTTTTCTTTTCTTTTTTCATTCTTCCCTTTTTTTTTCCCTTTTTTTTTTTTTTTTTTTTTTTTTTTTTTTTTTTGGGTAAGTTCATGCTGCATGCACTACTGACTTTTCTTAGTGATGTCCTTTAGAGCTGACTTTTAGTACAATACTAGCTTTTACTATTAACTCGACCATGTATACAACTATTTTGGATCATTTAATGCTTCTTATCTTCTGTTTGCTTTGGATAAAGTGTATTGAAATTAATAAGCTTTCGTTACTACTATCATATTTTTTAATTTTAGAGCCATCTAATCTTGCTTCATTTAAGTGATACCCCGTCTTAGCTTCTTTGTCTATTTTTTGTAACTGAACATAGCATGTCATTCACTTAAAGAGAGAAGAAATTTTGCTAATGGGAGTTTCTTTATTAGAATTTGGTTTGAATGTCATATTGTCTGCACCCATCTCTCCTTTACGAGAGATTGGCTTTCCAAGGAAGGTTCTTATGTGGTGAAGATTATGATAGAGTTCTTATTCGCTTTTTTGAGGCTTATAACAAGGATTTGGTGGTGGGATTGAAGATCCTTCACTAGAGAGGCATCTTGGCCGTGGTTGAAGTGTTTGGCTGGCGCTTGGCTGGTGAGAAAAGCCAGCTTTACTAGGATGCTGAAGGACTTCCAGCTTTGTAAGGCCATACATTATAAACTCTGGTTGAGAGAGCTTAACTCCATTTTATTGAATCACTCTCTTCCACTTAGTCTAACAGAGCATCTTCTGTAATGAATGATGCCATCTGGTTAAGAGTTAGTAGTTTGTTAAACATTAATTGAGCAAGGAGCAACATGGCTGCATTGGAGAACTGGTAGGTGATAGAGATGGGAGAGATGGTTACATTTCTATGATTTCAGTCTTGCTTATGAAGTTAACATGATGACTAAGAGGGAAACATCGAGGAGGATTGGAATTTATGTAACTGGAAGTAGATTGAATGCTTTTTTCTTTTTCATTTTGGAACATTACTTGTGTATTCAGTAGGCATGGAACCAAGAAAACTAGAGGAACTCATTCTTTGAAAGTAATTAAAGAAGTTTATGGATTTATTCCCGCTTTATCAATTTCACCATGCTACCAAAAGATTTTTCTGCTTGGAGAGAGCTAGAGCTTGTAGAAAAGTTGGAAAAATAGCACATTATATTCGTGGCTACTCATCAAATATGCTGAAAAAAAATCATTACAGTTATGGTCAAATGCATTTAAAGAAACAATATGGTTTGGTGTGGTCTAACAATAGCCCAAACTTAGAAAGCTAAAGGCTTGTCCCATGTGCTAAAACCTTACTTTTTTTCATTGAAGCTTAGAACCCCATCTTGTATACTTGCTTTTGCATTTTGTTTCTTTTCTAATTCTTCAGGGGTGGGGGTTTTTATTTTTAGTTTTTATGCCGGGGAACCTCTTCAAGGCAGAACTCTTCGGACCCACTCCTGTAGAGTAAATCCCGGTCCCATGCACCACACCCTCAGAAGTTTCCCTGCACGGAACTAGTTAAATCGCTGGCATTTCACCAGGAGCTGTGGCCCCAAATGATTGTTTGCACCCATGAGGTGTTGAATCTTGGACCTTGAAGGGAGTGATACCCCAAGACCAAGGCCTTCACCACTTGGGCCAACCCCTTGGGGTTGGTTGGGGGTTTTGAATTGGGAGAGTAGGCATTTCTACTGTGAAAACATATATCCTGGTGCTAGTTTTGTCTAAGTTATGTTCAGTTGACAAGAAACTTTGTTCTCATCGAGGCTGTACTTGAATGGTTCTTCATCAAATTTTAAGAAATTCTACTTTCACAGAGTAAGATGGGTCAAAAAATGGGAGCATGATGGCAGCAGCAGAAGCAAGAACTGCATGGCAGAAAACAGCTAATCGGTACTTCGTCCAAGAAGATGCCAAAAGGGCTCCCAAGTTCACCTGCTGCCAGTCATCATCTTCAACATCCAAACAGGTTAATGCTGGACCTACCAATACAGACGATGGGCAAGATCACTCTGCCTTGGGTTTTATGCCCCTTAACAGGAACCCTTCATTTTCCAATCTACCCCATGACACAAGATGGTGGCTCCAATTACATTCTAGCTATGGGTACCAAAAGGGTTTAACATATGAACAGTTAAGCGACTTAGAGGCCCGAGTTGATTCCATAAGAGTTGACACTGTGAAATCAACAACAAAGTTTGATGAGGTCCACCCACTAAAAGGAGACAATATTCATCTTGACGATCAGGACAACTGTGATTCTTCTCTTGATATGAAATGTAGAGTTTCTGCCATTTGTATGAATAAAGCTCCTGAAGTCAGAGAGCAAGAGGTAAAGGCTCTATGTAGCAAGAATCCCGAGAAATGTCTTGAACTTATGGGTATGGATCCTTTTAGTTGTCCAGTTTCCAAACAACCTAATGAGTTTTGTTTAGATCCAGAATCTCCATGGATTGGTGGTGATAAGCCTGAGCCATGGTGGCGAATTACAGATAAAGACGAACTGGTCTCCTTGGTCCTCAAGAAGTCACATAACCATATTGAGAATTGTGATCTTCCCGCACCTCAGAAAATGTATGTTAGGACGCACCCATATGCTCACCTCGGGTGCCTTGACCGTGATGAAGCAATGGCGTCATCTTTTGGTTGGGAGGCCCGAACTGGTGGTATTCCCAATAGGAGTCATGCGCAGGGCTGTCCTGGTTCTGGGAAACCACATGGATACCAGGGGGCTTCTTCCGAAGAAGGGTGTTCACAGTATGGATCTGACAAGTCATTCAGGTATTAGTTTAGATTTCCATTTTTCTACTCTGAGATGACACCATCTTGTTGTTTCATCTCACTCACTATAGGAATATTTGTAATTGTATTATTTGTTTTTTTAGCCTAGCATTCAGAACTACATATATATGTTCACACATTAGCTAAGATTCTTGGTGGGCCTTGCATAAAAGCAGTTATAGTAGAAACCACAAGGACAGACAAGTTTCTGAAAGTGACCATGGCAAAGCTCAGTTAATGGAAGCACTGTGCCATTCACAAACACGTGCAAGGGAATCCGAGACAATAGCAAAGCAGATTTATGCTGAGAAGGAGCACATTCTTAAACTCTTTTTCAGACAAGCCGCCCAACTTTTTGTCTATAAGCAGTGGTTCCAACTACTGCTGCTAGAGACCCTTTACATCCAGATTGAGAAGAATGAAGGGTCGGTTTCCACTCTCTTCCCTGAGTTCCTTCCATGGATGCCTTACAAAGGTCAGAAACAGCGAAAGAGCAGGCTAAGGGCTACAAAGGGGAGAAGAGTCGAGGATCGGCGAGTAAGGCATGATATCGCAAAGTATGCTGTTGCTTTTGCATTGGGGTTGAGTATTGTCAGTGCTGGCTTGCTCGTGGGTTGGACCCTTGGGTGGATGTTACCTCCTTTCTAGAAAGGAGTTTCAATCAAAACCCTCTGTTTGTTGTGAAGATTGATTTTTTACAAGGGGAAAGTGGCTGCTTTACATTGATATCATTTGCATGTATTTTCTTGGACTCTTAGGCTGTCTAATGTAAATTCTTTGTTGTACCTTTGCATATAAATGTGATATGTGATGGGTGTATATGTTGGAGGGGGAATGTTGCTTGAGACAGAAACCTTCCCACGTTTCGTCGTGTTTTCATTCGGAGTTCTTTTTTTTTAAAAAAAAAAGATGGGGCAAGTGTTTTTGTTAAATTTCATGATGTTTCAGATTTCGTAGTGGTGTTAGAGACAACCAGCTGCAAAGAACAGAGTGAAACTTTTGCTGACAGTCGTCCAAATGAAAAAGAAAAAAAGAACAGAACTCTATCCATGATATTAAGGGTGCACAGGGACTTAAACGACAGGACTTTCAAGCATTTAGAATGAGTAAACGATTAAATGTCATTTTAATTAAAGTTTCATTTCTCTTCAATTATCAGATCCGACTAGTGCCTGGTGTAAACGGTGTGTAACTGTGTCGTGGTGTTAGGGATTTTGGTCTTGTCCCTAAACACTAAGTCCACGAACTCGTCTTGGTGAGGATGATGACCGAGTGACCTTACCCTCTTGCTTGGTCTTTAAACAATAATGGCAATGAATGATTCCTAGGTTGATGAAGGTTTAGTGTTTGAGTGATGGAATGATGATAATGATGATAGAATGAGTGTTCTAAATGATAATTATGAGTGTTTGATGTAATGTGAACGGCTTGAGGGTTGCCCTTGATGTTGGGGCCTCTTGGATGATGATTAGGGTTTGAATGGAGTAGTGTAGCTAAGGTTTTGTGTGGTGGCTAAAGAGGATTTCGAGATTGAAAGAGATGGACTAGAGTTGGAGTCTTGCATGAGTTGCTAGGGTTTGAGGATGATGTGGATGAATGGGACTATGGTTTGGTGTCTAGGGTTGGCCGACTTTGGGTTTGGTTCACCCTTAGTGTTATGGTGGTTTGGTTTTGGAAGATGATCTTAGTTGACTATATGGATTAGAAGAAGTTGAGAGATTTAAGGGATTGGATTATGGAGATGAGTTGGAGTTTGAATAAGTCTAGGATTGTTCCTTAAGTTTAGGAATTTGAATTTGAATTTGAATTTGAATTTGGCAAGAGTGGTTCCTTGAGTTTAGGGATTTGAATTGAAATTTGAATTTGAATGTGAGGAAGTCAAGACTCCTAAAAAGAATGAGTTTTCTTATAGGCCTTGAGGTGGGCGGCTAAGGTTTGATGGAGGGAAGGCTTATGATGGCCGAATATGGTAAGCAAGGGAATGGAAAGATGCGGGCAATTAGAGTTCCTAAATTATAGGAACACTAATATGGGAAGTGAAGTGGGCCGCTAGGGCAATTCCAATAAGGCAAGTGATTGTCAAATTTGAATGTGACTAATAAGGAAAGTGGGTTAATGCTAGGGCAAAGTGTATGGAGCAAATGATTTATGGAAAATGGATAAACACTTGAGTTGGTCGAAAATTAGGTTTTGATGGATTGGAAGAGCAACAATGAAAAGAACACCAAGAATTCAATGAAGAACACCTAAGAACAAAAGTAATAATACTTAAGAACTTGAATGAACCAAATGATAATAATTCAACAATTGATCCACGGATTTCACAAGAGTTGAATAAACCTAATATATTGAATAAAAATAGAATCATGCCTATCCACGGATTTTAAGGTGATGATGAAACAATAATCAAAAGATAGATAGATGGAACAACACATATTCAAAGAATTGCAAGGTGATGATCCTCTCCTTGGGGTTCACGAATGTCACCCAAGTAGCCCAAGTGCAAAAGCACCGAAGTGTTCACAAGAACAAGCCTAAACCGTCCACAATGGGAAAAAGTGTCAAAATGATCAAAAGTAATTAACTCAATGCCTAAGGGTCCTATTTATAGAAATTACAAAGTGGAAACTCCCAATAAGTCCTTTGGAATATTATTAAATAAAATAAATAAGAAATAAATAAAAATAATAAAATGATAAGGCCTTGCATGACCAATGTGACCCGTGATATGTTTTTGCTCTTGGTGGCCTAAGCTGGCCCATGACATTGGGCTATGGGGCATGGTTGGCACGGCTAGCAGGAATGTGACTGACATGACTAGTGGCTTGGCCATAGGCCAAAACATGGGGTCCTACCACGTGGTCTGCCCACGTCATTTAATAAAACAGTGCGCTTTTCACCATTTTTTGTTCATAATGAAACACACTGTTTCATTTTCCTCTCCCTCTCCCTCTACATTTCATTCCCTCTCTCTCTCTTTCAAAATTTTGTAACCCTAAATTCCTCCCTCTCCCTCTCCTTGCCTCCGACCTCCCTCTCCCTTTCCGATTTCACTCCCTATCCTTTTTCCTCCGACTGACAACTCCGTCTCCCTCTCCCTTTCTATTTCATTCTTTCTGATTTATTTTTTTCCCTTAATTATGATCATTTTTTGTTGTCTACTTCGTTTTTCAACAATTCATTTGGTAGGTACTTTTTCATAAGGTTCTTTATCGATACTCTGCGAGCTGCAAATGATTGGGTTCATGCTTTGTAAATTGTAAGGCTTAGTGTAAGTTGAGTAACAGAAATGGTTTCACTGATCGGGGACTGAGTTGGGTCTGGCAATGGAAATGCAACAAAAAGTATTTTTTTCTTGTTCTGTTTAGAAATGAATTAATCTAGTATTAAATGCATTCGGGGAGGTCCAGTTGGCGGGGGGTTATAGCTTTTCTTGGTTGACTTTCTATTTCTTGGTTGGTGAAAAAAAATATCAAAAAATGAGGTTGGGTTCCAATGTAGACTGTAAACTTGTATTTTTTGACAAAGTAGCTAGGGTGATAATTTACCAAGCTCAACAAGGAGGTTTATAATATAAAGAAAACAATAATTCTAGATACAACCGGGTTTTACACCCGCCTCGGAACTGGCAGTCTGCCACGTCAGCGTGTAATATTAAAAAAAAAAAAACGCAGAAGAAAGAAGGGAAAACCAAAAATAGAAAGAAGGCATAGAGGGAGAGAACGAAAACGAAAGCTTGTTGTTTGTTCGAAACCAGAGAGGAAGAAACTGAAAGAGGTCCCATCGTGCGTTGGATGCGTCTTGCAGTGCCGTAGTGTGTTGGAGTGAAATCGAATCCAAAAATATGCGTTGGGTTGGATGCTGTAGATCAAAACTAGAAAGGGAAAGCATAGAGGTCGTGCGAAACAAGAGAGGTCGTGCAAAACCAGAGAGGGAAACCAGTGGGTTGGGCCGTCGTGCGTTGGATCCATCTTAGCTGTCGTGCGTCTTTGGTCGCCGTCGTTCATCCCGCTTCACATCCTACAAAAAAGAACTATTTGATTCGGTTGAGATTTATTTTTTAGATTTCGCACCCTGCTGTATAGCGAACGCAGAGAGCGAAACCAAGTACATTCTGTTGAGATCCAGTCCTCCTCCGAACATTCTTGGTGAATTTCATCAACAAAAATTTCTTCAGACATTGATATTTTAAAATTTTAAAATTTTTGCCATTGATGGCTTTTGTATTGAACAGGTTGTTGGGTACTTTGACACAAGCACTGCAGAGTTCATGGCCGGATCTGCTTCAGGCCATCATCTAAGTAAAAATCATTTGAAGCATTGGGTAATAACAAGTTATCATATTGTTACTTTTATAGCATTAATGGAGATAGTAGATTTCTGTAGTGGTTTTGAAAGATTTAGAATGCATTAAAAGGGACCCAGAACACACCATTAAAAGAAGCTGAAAAAAATTGAAATCATTTGCTAATCAAAAATTCAGTAGTGGTTTTGAAAAATTTAGAATGCATTCATCTTGTAATTTTTTGCCTCAGATGCAAGCCAAACTCATAAAGTTTGCAAAACATCATGAATTAATGGTTTTTCCTTTTGCATTGATACTTACAAAAAAAATGAACTTCTTGACAACTAAAGCTTAAAGTTCTTTGAAACATGACATGGAACTTGGAAGCTGTTTTTATGTTTTTTATAAGCTTCAAACTCATGTGCATTAACTAGTGTTCTGGTGAACATACATTGGTGGCGCCATTGTTCCTCATGAGAAGATCATAAATTATATTTGTGATATATAGGAAGGAAACAATACTAAATATACTATATATTTATCTAGTTACACATTGATCTAAAAATACTAATTCTTATATATTGATCTAAAAATGATTAACTTGAGTTATATAAATAATATTTATATTTATAATGCATTTGTCTCCCTCTCAGCATGGGAAACGAGAAAGAACAACCATCTACGCTAATACCATCTAGCTCAAATCCCTCATCTGCGATATGTTATATCATTGAATATATCAATAACATTGAAATTTGTTGAGTTGATATTGAAATTTCATAATACATCAATAACTTTATCTAATGACATGTTAGGACATACCATCAACTTATCCAAACATCCCAAATTACATGCATGGTTACTATGGACCAGTGACTGCGTGGTCACAGGCTTTTCTGCCATATCCAGTTGGCAACCAATATCCAATCAACATACAAGTGGTAATATTTATCATGTATAATTTTTAATAAGTTGGCTTCTTTTCAGAAGTTTAATTGCAGTTTTCTTTTTTTTTTTTTTTTTGTGCTTTTTGTAGAATGTTGGTTATCCACTTCAGCATGACATGGAACCTTTGAGCCATCTCATCAATACAAGTTCCGCTCCAGCAAACTAGTCGGTTCAGATGATAATAGACCTGATGGTGGTCAAACTGATGCGCCATGTACATCTAGGTTGAAGAAGGTAATGAGGATAGACCAAATCCACGAGAAACCGAGGATGGCAATGCCGGGTCATCTCAGAATGTGCAGTTGGATTGTGATAATATGATTGAGGAGCCAAAGTCCGGGATGGAGTTTAATTCCCTGAAAGATTTAATCAGTTATTATAAGGAATATGGTAAGAAATGCGGATTTGGGGTGATGACAAAAAGGACTGAGAGGGGAGATGATGAAACTGTTAGATATGTCACCCTTGCTTGTGCCCGTGGTGGGAAGGCCCGGAATAGGACTTTGAATGTCGCCAATCCACGTCCGACAGGAAAGACAGAATGTAAGGCAAAGATCAACGCGTTAAAAACTAAGGAAAAGTTTCGGTTGACTACAGTTCATAACATCCATAACCACGGCCTCAGTCCAAAGAAATCTTGGTTCTTTAGATGTAATAGAAAAGTGAGTGATGCCGTAAAAAGGGTCTTAGAATGAATAAGAACTTTGGATCTCTTGTTGTTGGTGCGAGTGGTTTTGAGAACCTCCAATTTTTAGAAAAAGATTGTCATAATTATATAAACAATGCAAGACATCTAAGACTTGGCGCAGGTGGTGCAGGAGCGCTTCAAGAGTATTTTTCACGTATGCAATACAAAAATCCTGGGTTTTTTTCGTTGATGGATTTGGATGATAATGGAAGGTTAAAAAATGTCTTCTGGGCAGACCCCCGTAGTAAAGGAACCTACAAATATTTCGGGGATGTGGTCACATTCGATACCACATACCTGACGAATAGATATAGGATGCCCTTTGCACCATTTGTTGGTATAAACCACCATGGGCAATCAATTTTGTTAGGAGCAGGCTTGATTTCTAGTGAGGATACCGAGACCTTTGTGTGGTTATTCCAAACCTGGTTGCAGTGCATGGATGGTATACCTCCGAAAGCTATAATCACTGATCAGGACAGAGTCATGAAAAATGCAATCGCTATTGTTTTTCCCAAAAGCCGACATAGATTTTGTCTATGGCATATATTGAAGAAAGTTCCTGAAAAGTTTGGCTCCTATGAATCATACAAAAGTAGAATGAAAAATGACCTAATGAAATGTGTGTATGACACCCAAAGAGTTGAAGAGTTTGAGAAATGTTGGGATTATTTAATTATCACTTACAACTTGCATGAGAATGTGTGGTTGCAAATTTTATACACTGAGTGTGAGCATTGAGTTCCGGCATTCTTGAAAGAGTATTTTTGTGTTGGAATGAGTACGATGTAGTGGAGTGAGAGTATGAATGTCTTCTTTGACGGTTATGTTCATGCTAAAACAAACTTGAAAGAGTTTGTCAACCAATTTGAGAACGCATTAAAAAAAAATTGAGAATGAAAATGCCGCGGACTTCCACACATTTAATGTCACAATTCCCTGCATATCTAGATCTCCGATTGAGAAGAGGTTTCAAGATTTGTACACTAATGCTAAATTCAAGGAAGTTTAGTATCAAGTTACTGGCATCATCGTTATGGATCCAAAGTTACTTAAGAGGGATGATGCAGTACGTACCTATTTGCTAGAGGATGAAGTTCGTTTGGAAGAATTCACTAAGCTGGTGACGCATTATGTGGACTTTACTGAGGAAGATGCATCTGCAAAGTGTTCTTGTGGTTTATTTGAGATGAAGGGCATATTGTGTCGGCACATTTTGGTCGTATTCAAATGTAACGGGATTAAATCTTTGTCAGATAGGTACATTTTGGATCGATGGAAAAAGGAGATAAAAGAAGATACACCTTGATGCTCAGCAGCTATGACAAAGGGGAGCAGTGCGTAGATTGTAATAGATATTCAAGTCTGCTGAATATCTGTTATCAGATGATCACTCATGCAGCGGGTTCGAAATCTAATACTAAGGATGCAACTACTAAGTTATATGCGATGATTGACTTGTATAGTGCCAATCAAGAACCCCCATCAATGACCCAAACGGATTCCAATGTCGGTTGTATGACAAAGGACACAACCACAATTGGTAGTTTTAAGCAAGTACTCAGTCCACGTGTTGTGCGAGAGAAAGGCAAACCCCCATCTTTGAGAAAAGCATCCAGGATGGAGAATGACATGCGGAAAGCTAAAGCAAAGACAAAAAGCACACCAAGAAATGGAAAACGTAAAGAGGTGCAGATATTTAATACTTGGTTCTTATTTATATTTTATAAATGCAACTATCACTAATGTATCTTGTTGTTTCTTACTTGATTAATAGCGCGATGGAGGAGATACACCAGTCCTAAGACATACATGCAGGAATTTATTCCTTACTCCAAAGATCAATATGTCAAATGTTGGTGGCGTCCAGGTATATTGGGTTTTTTTTATTTTTCACACCCTAATATTTGGCTGTGAGTTAACAAGTACTTCTGACTAGGCTGTTCCAAAAAGCGCAGCTATTGGCATCAATGGAACCCAAAACCAAGAAACAATGTTTCAAAGTCAAGAAAGTGTAAGTGGATCCCAAGTGTTTTCGATATATTTAATTCTAAAGATCGACACCATATTAGTAATTAGGTTTTTTTGCTTATAGCTACAATTTGGGTTGGATGGATCACAACCAGTGCACTTTGGGTTGGATGCATCATAAAGTTTGTTATAGAGGTTGGATATACTTGCTTGAGTGTCTAGATATTAATTGCTTGAGTGTTTGTGATATTAATTGCACATTTGAGTTGGATGCACTTTGGTTTTAAATGATGTCATGTTAGGAAGATGAAATTTTTATTTTATTTTTATAAGTCTAGGAATATGAAAATATAAATTGTATCCAACCCTACAGACTTCTCATCAGCATATTCTTTGAGAATATCCACTCATCCATGCACTTTTTCAAGAATTTAAGCCCTTATAGCACTTTTTTATCAGTAAATGCATATTTCTGTAATATATATTGATAGGCAATTTTTTATAAGTATATTTATAGGCATTTTAAGTCCTGATGAATGTAGTTGTCACTGTTGCATCTTATAGTTTCCTATGTTAGTTTATCATTTCATTATAATTGTTGGTTTATCATTTCTTATAGTTGTCACTATCTTCCTTTGGTTATTGTTGGTGGAAATATTTCAGACATCTTTGGAAGTGCTCATAGAAAGCATTGTTTAAGGGGCTGATTGAAGCAATAAATATTTCAAACATCTTTGGAAGAAACATGAAAACCATTGGTAGAGTGGCATACAATGAAAGTGGGTCACCGGCAATTTTTTGGGACCTTATGTTTCATTTTGACTCTCATTTGGAATGAAAAGCAATTTGTGTAATGCAATCTGTGTAATGCTTTGAGAAGAGGAAATGAAATCTGTGTGATGCATGCATAATGCTCCGATAACTACTTGGCAGCTTAGAGAAGGCTAATGAAAACCAATTTGTGGGAATCAATTAATTATTTTGTGAAAGGCAGATTTGATGTTTAATGCAGTTTGTTTCTTTTCATATGCAATTTAATGCAACTTAATGCAGTTTGTGAAAGGTAGATTTAATGCTCTGATAACTGCATGTTTAATGCAATTTGTGTCTGTTCATATGCAATTTTGAAAGGCAATTTGTTTCTGTGTTGATCAATTTATTATATATTGACCAGTCATATGCAGATTTTAAACTCCACAAATCAACTCAAAATTTAGACAAATAACCAGTCAAATTCATATTTCAGACAAATAACCATTTCTCAGAAAACAATCCCACAAGCATTCCCTGTTTCAGTTCGCCACAAATCTGTGTGATGCATGTATAATGTTAAATCTTTGACATCTCCATACATTCGCCTCTTATCACATGGAATAACTAAAGATGTTTCTGCTAACAACAAAAATGACATAAAAACAGCACTGCAAAAGAAACATAAGCAAAAGACAACGACCCCACAATGAATACAGGAAGGATAATATCTGCTTTTTCAGATAAATAAACTGTAAGAGCAATATCAGATAACATAAATACATCAAGTGACATTATCCACATGGTGGTGCAGATCTACATTCAAAGTTTTAAACAAACTAAGGAACAGATTTCAAGTGAGATTAAGATTACAAGTTAGTCACCAACTTTGGGCAGAACCTAAGAACTTAATATATTTGCATCAAGTACGGAGTCCAATACAACAAGCAAATACAAATGCAAAAGCCCAATAGACCCGAAGTAGTGTGCGTGAACGTGACATTTCAGCTTCACGTACAACAAGCACCGACTCCTTCTTCCGAACCTCCTCATTTATATTGGATAGCAGCATCTCTCTCTTTTCGATGTCATCCGATCTCTTACGGAGCTCAATCTCCCTCTTGTCGACATCATCAGTCTTTTCTCGAGTTCTCTCTCCTTCCTTAACAGTTCATTTGTTCTTTCTCGAAGTTGGAACTCATTCACTTGATTACTATCTATCCACTTGAAAAACTTACAATATGATAATCCCTAATCATTTCATACAAATATAAATATAGGAAAGGTTAGATGTACAACATATTAATCATTAAATATTAAAATTGTATTATGTAAGACAAAGATGTAGTCACCTCTGTGTTGTAGTTTGGATACCCTAAGAAGGGTCGTCCTGGATTTTTTGTAGTATTTGAGAATTTCAGTGTGGCTTCCACATCATAGAAGCAGAATGGTATGCCCAAAGTGTGTTTAGCAAAGGATGAGCCAAACATTATTGATGATGACAACGACGACATTTTAAGATGAACCAAAATATTCTTGTGGTGAAATTGTAAATGAGAGAATATACAAAACAACTTTGATTTTCAAAAATTCTAGTCTCATGAAAGCTGTTTTGTATATTCATGTCAGAAAGGAACAGGTTGAAAAGGCAGGCCTATGTAATCCTAACCATGTGTGAGGGTCCATGCTACACTTCCAATTGTAGCAATTTAACCAATATGAGTTAAAAGGCTTAAGTTCAAAAAACACCAATAAAAAATGCTACAGTTAGCCATGATCTGCATATTTCCACAGCTTCCAAAACAAGGTAGAAAAAAGTCTGAACTACAGATATTGGTTTGCCAATTAAAATAGCACTGGGTCATATATGAAACACTAGAAAAGCTTAAACAAGTAGGTAAGTTTTAACTTGGCAATAGACTCCTTATCAAAATATTGCCACAATCCCTAAATTAATTTTTTTGTGTAAAAAATAATCTACACAAGCCAACTAACTTAATCAGCAAAGGCAGAAACAATTACATATTCACAAATAATTATGTATGTATTGATTCTCTATGTATACAACTTATAAATAAGAAACCATCATTTTCCTTTACACATATCAGAAACCATCAAGATTCCATGTAGGTCATAAATCATAAAGGAGTTCACCAATCAGTCGACACATCCAAATTGAACATATATCTGAGTGCATCTTGAAACATTAGTACAACCTAATAACTATGGC
Source organism: Juglans microcarpa x Juglans regia (assembly GCF_004785595.1). NCBI lineage: Eukaryota > Viridiplantae > Streptophyta > Magnoliopsida > Fagales > Juglandaceae > Juglans > Juglans microcarpa x Juglans regia. The sequence goes on from NC_054599.1 coordinate 4,310,224, forward strand.
ACCTAACTAATCATAAGACAAATTATTCATAGAACTAACAGAGAAACAAGATGCACTCAGATATATGTTCACCAATTAGAGATTAAATAATGAAAAATGATATAAGAGTGTAGTGTGTACAAGTATGAAAAGTCTCTTCGAAATATTAAAAATTATCAAGGAATTCACCAATCAGTCTGACGCATCCAAATTGAACATATATCTGAGTGCATCTTAAAACATCAGTACAACCTAATAGCTATGGCACCCAACTAATCAAAAGACAAATTATTCATAGAACTTAGCTCATAGCTATCAACAGAGAAACAAACAAATGAATAATTATCTACAGCAACTATGATTCCACCGAATTATAAAAAACAATTCAATTCCACCTCTACAGGGACATATAATTGAGCTGTTCAAAGACTATGATTCCATCAAACATATATCTGAGATGTTCAAAGAATTGAAAAAAATTTAAGGTTAGCTAAGGGTTGTTTGAAAAAAATATGTGCGCCAAAAAGGAGAAAAAAATAGGACAACGGACATGGAACCTTACCTGGGACAACCTATCTTCCTGCGTTAGGGTATAGAGTGTGTTTGAAGTTTTGAACTTAGGAAGGGTATGGGCTAGGTCGTGCGTGGGTTTCGGGTTAGGGTTAGGGTTTCAGGGCTCTGTGGGAAGGGGATTTCACGCAACGGGGATGCAGGTCATGCATTAGGATTTCGAGGCTCTGGGAAGGGGATTTCGGGGTGTCGCTGCAGCTTTCTCGAAAGGGGAAGACGAATGGAGAAGAGGAAGGGAACCTTCTGAAAGGAGAAGACAAAGGGAGAGAGAGAGAGAGAGAGAATTTTGGGCAAAACCAGAGAGGGCAACCTTCTGAAAGGAGAAGACGAAAGGAGAGACAGAGAGAGAGAGAGAAAATGTTGGGCAAAACCAAAGAGGGCAACCTACGCGAATCGAGAAGACAAAGGGAGAAGACAAAGAAGACGAAGGGAGAAGATGGAGTGGGAGAAGGGAGAGAGAGAAAATGTTGGGCGAAACCAGAGAGGGAGACCAACTGAAAGGAGAAAATTTCATCGTGTTTCAAATGGTTGGAAACAACGCTGTTTTCAATTTTTGCCATGTCGGATGGCGATGCCGCAATGGGGATGCAGGCGGTTGTATATAGAATTTTTGTAAAGAAAAATGCTTTGGTCGGCCAATTTTTCTTGGTGGAGAAATGCTTCAAAGCCCTACGAAATCCGGGTTGTGGCCTCGCACGAACTACTTCAACGTCCTAAAGGAATCTAGTCTGCTTTATTTGAAATGTTGCTTGCTTCAAAGCATCTGGTTTGCTGCTCGACCGAAGAAGAAGAAAAATCTCACATTTTGCTTTGCTTTGGCCTTTTCTTTGCTTTTTTCCTTTTTGCTTTTTTTCTTTTTGTTTTTTTTCTTTCCACGTAAGCTTTGCAACGTATAGCCGGTTGCACCCCGTCTGCACATGCTAGTTGTCCGCCGTAGAACTCTCCGACTAATCTATTAAGACCAAAAACATCAATACTTGGAAATCCCAACGATCTTCTGGATTTAACACTATATAATATATATATATATATATATATATATATACCTATCAAAATAATTAGAGAAACAAGTGCATCTAACTTATTCACTACACAATAAAACAATATCGTCTTCAATTAAAAAAGTATTTGAGAAAAATGGTTTAACAAAAACATACCATGCAAAAAGGACTGAAATGTGTCGAAATAGATGGAACAAAATATAGTAAACTGAAATGTTTAAGTGAAAAGGAAGAAATGGATAATGGATAGTGTTAACGTCATGTTTCGTACGCCATTGGGTTAGGTTCCAGCAACTCAGGTTTTTGAAACTAAGCCTGCAAAAATAGAGAAGAAGGCAACTAGGAGAGGGTGGCTTTGGGGCCAAGGAGTCTCTTATGCCAAAGTTAGTATCATCTTTTAGAAGTTTGTAAATAATGAAAAAATCTAGGGATCAGAGAGAGTTTCTCGTACCTGGGAGTTGCTATTTATACCAGGAGTCTGGAGGGGACAGATCATGTCTGCCCCCATGGAGTCCATATCCTTTTACTATTCCTTCTGTCAAAGTCCTTTAATGCAACGTGCCTCTACGACGGCATCATTGATGTGGCGTGTAACTCGGGTAGTAGTATCATTAACGCGGCGTGGTTTCCCAATTTGCCTTACCCAGCTGGTGTCCTTGGTGGTCGGTCGATTTCTTCCCATCAAAGGATTGAGGGTCTCCCTTACTTCCCGCCCGTTATGCGGACAAGTACTCAAGGGCTTAATGATGTTCGAGAGATCTCTAGGACGGCGAGTCTCATCTCTCCGTAGTACGCTCCCTTATGGAGGTTGTGTCCAGGAGGCCCACCCGTGGGCCAGGCCGAAGAGTTTATTCGTTTCGGGCTGGACCTTCATTTTGTATTCCCTTAGTTGACATTCTCAGGCCCTCTAAGACAAGGGAGGAAAAACCCCCCTTACAGATCAAATCAATAAGAGAGAGAATTTCAAAATTGATCGAATGAGAGATTTCATATCGAGATAAGGAAAATCCTAAACCCATTCATAGTATTTTTATATACATGACTCTACCCTTTTAGATCATAGCAAAAGAACTTATCATTTAACCAACAGCATCATTGCCTTTTTTCGCAAGGTATTTGTAATGGTTCGGCCCAATAATTCTAAGTTCAAAATATTGAAAATTCTTATTGGGCCTAAATTATAATCAATGGGTCATATTGGGTAAATCCATGAGCAATAAATTATTGAGATTGATTAGAAGTTTTAATTAAATTCAATAATTTAAATCTCATTTATTATTTATTGAATGAGTTAGAATCCTTATAGAATTTAAATATCGGTCATTAGAAATTTATTTCAATTTAAAATCATCACTGATTGAAGTTCCCTATGCAGTCTGTCATTGTCAATCCTACATTGAATGAACTATTAAATCATGTTTTTAAATTCAAACTCTATTATTAGATGATTGTGACTTAGTATTCAGCAAATTAGCGTCACTACATGTATTTATCAAGTCCAACTCAAACTGGTTGTCACACTCTCCCAAATCTCTCTATAAATATCTCTCTTCTGCGTGTTATTTGGAAAAAATCATAAACCTCCTCTTTCAGCACCGTGATCGATTTTGTGTCGAAAATTTTAGGAAGTAAACTACAAAGTAAGTAGCTTTTATAAATTAGGATTAACATATGTTAGATAGTTATATATATTATTATTAAAGTCAGTTCTTTAGAAATTAGTGTTTACGTACCATGCATGTCATGATATTTGCAAGAACGTCATTCATCATGTTTCATTCTTCATATTATAGTTATGTATGTATCATACATCTCACGTTGCATAAGACACGTAAGCTTTCATAAGATCAAGTGTAAGATAAGCTCATAATAATTATTCAGATAGCCATTCAAATGCATGGTACCAATGCAGTTTTAGGGTGGGCGTGCAAGCCACGGACTCAAGTGTGGTCTAGCGGAGTATGCCAAAGTTCTGCATAGTCAGCTTCCTTTGCTACAGTAGGGGAAGTTAGTACACAATCTTGCACACAGGGTTAAGTGTGTTAGTAAATCAGATCAGTCAGTTAATTCAGATAAATCAGTCATGCATAGCAAAGTATCAATATGATCATTCATGATTTTAATTCTCATCCTTATGTTAAATATATTTACGTTATGATGAGTTTTTTACTAAGTCATAAACTCATTTTAGTCTTTTTTTTTTTATATTTTTAAACCACCCCACATTAGAATATTTTTGAAACTATAGCTGCAGAACATGACTTAGTCCAGTAAGGTGTGACAATGGCCTAGATCATGTACAGAGATTTTAAGTTATGATTTTCATGACAAATTTTGAGAAATTTTAATAAATGTTTTGTGCACTCTCATTTATGATCTTAGTATTTTAATACAAAATGACTATTTATTATAAAGAATCTTTGTACTTGGCGCTTCCTTTAGAATAAAAAAATTTATATATTTTTAAATCAAGTTTGATAGTAGAACTTCAACTTCTCCGAAAATTTTTAAAAGTGACTTTATTCTTAACTGTAAGAAGAAGAGGGGTGTTACAATAATGAATAATGTTTCCTTTTTGTACAAACAGAAACTGACTGCCACAAGGAGTGTCAACATAATGCAGTACCAGTTATGATGCTCTATTACACATGATGGGTGCTGCACCATTCTATAGGTAATTTCAACGATCTCCAGCTTCAGTCATTACATTTCTGGAAATAATGCCTGTAAATTCTTCAATGGTTCTTTGCTCTCTCATTCTGTGGTTGTGATTTTCTAAATCGACCCATCGGTAGTATCATTCCTCTCGCACCAGGATCGTGCCGTATCTTTTAATAATCAATTGAAGGATACAGATGGTACAAAATTTTCTATTATTTCCTTCTACCAACTTTCACCTAACTTTCATGCATGCCGTGGGGCACCTTTACAGATCACACGTGCAGTCATTTGCTACAATGAGAAAAATTTGAACTTACTCGGACTGCTGATCAGATGGGATATGGCCAAAGATATCAGGACATGAATCCCACTGTCCCCGTTCTCTGGCTTCCCAATACCCACCAATATAGCGGTATGTATCACTCCCTTTATCTTTCACAAACCACCGTGGTTTCCATCCCCGCTCTTGCATCCTTCGAGCCTGAATCCCAATTGAAACAATATCCCATAATGAATATGACATATTCATCTAAAAACATGAGGCAACCTGCCATTATAGATTTAGTAATTGCCTAGGTGCCTGGCTAGTGGCCAAGTTTGTTACTATATCGGCAGCTTTGCATTATTCATAGATTTGAAGCAACTTCTTGTGCATAATAGAAACACCAAAATCAATCATCATATAAATAGTATCCTCCCGTCAAAAGTTAAATTATTCAAAGAAACGTTGCACAACTTGTTAGACACCACACTTCAAGGTGTTAAAATCCAAAATGATAACTACCAAAATTTCATTGACACACTAACCATCCAACCAAAACAATCGATGCACACAGTGCACAAACAACAACGGGTCCATATACAAATTAGATGGACATTTCTTTGAAGAGAAATGTTTTAGCCACAAAGAGATTCCATAAAAGCAGACCAACAAAATGATGTGATTTGACGTGGTACGTTAGATTATAAAGTTATTTTTTTTGTAAAGTAGATCTAACATAACATATCAAGCAACGTCAGTTTGTTGGTTTACTTTTGTGGAATCTCTTTATGGTAGGGGTGGGCAGTGGGGGCCCACACCCCGTTATCCCGCCCTGTAGGGAGAATACCCAGTGAGGGGCAGGGGGCAGGCTGACTCCAGCAGGGCCCCGCCTCTCCACCGCTCCGCTCCACTATATATAAAAAGATAAATTTTAAATATTTATATAAATAAATATATTGTATATAGGTATATATACAATTTGTTGAAAACTTGAAGTTGTATTTAAGTTACTGGATTGCATTGACCTCTTATATAAAGGTTGGCCTAGGAGGCCAAGACAATTCAAAATACAACTCTAATGAGTTTAAATTCTTTTTGTATTTATAAAATTTTAATTTATAGTTTAAATTATATTATAATTTTGGTCCAAAAAAATATTTTTGGACCCAAAAATAGTTTTTAGATCCAATGAGTCATGGGTAAATATTGGCCTGGGCGGGGCGGATGAGATTTTCGACCCCGCCCTGCCTTGTGGGGGCGGGGTTGAAGACCCTTCCCTCACATGGTGGGGGGTACATCGCGCCCCGCACCATGCGGGTATCACCCCTACTTTATGGTTGTAGCACTTCTCTTCTTTGAATGACGCCCCCCACCATGCGGGTATCACCCCTACTTTATGGTTGTAGCACTTCTCTTCTTTGAATGATGGTTTTCTAGTTCCTATCATCACAACAATGGTTTATCCAACCTGCCCTTGAAATACCCAACTAGCAAGTGGTTCGACAGAAATTGTTCCATATTCCATACGAAAATTTTGTCCTCTTGGTAAGCATTTATACTAGATCCTATCCTTTTAATTTGCATGTTCAACCACTAGGTATCTTATCATCTTCAAATGCTCTTCCACCATCACTAGTGATGAGAGAGGATGGTCTTCAATATGTTAGTCTTCGCTATTGGAGGGAGTGGACATCTCCCAGATCATTGTAGACAATTTCTGTAACTTGCCTGTTGTTAGAAGGTTAAGAAACATGGCTAATGCAGGCCAGACTCGGAAAGATATCATGGAAGAAAATGTTATTCTTAAATAATATCTCTACAGATAGGATTTCAATTTCACCAAGATGAGGACAACCTTTTTGCTCAGGTTAACCGAGTGAAGAGAAAACGGGGGTTCATGGATATGACTTCGCCTTTGTGGGCTCTTTTAGGTTGGCGGAAACGAAAACCTTAAAGATTGGATATCTTATTCTATTTTGAGATCTTATGGTTTTCTTGAGTAATGATAAAGATCCATCCTTGTTAATTATGTAATTACCCTAGTGAGTGGCTCGTGGATATGAATTCGCCCTTGTAGACTTCTTTTTTTCTGGTTTGTGAGTGAGGGTGGACACCATTCTGCTCTCGCCTGCCTCAAGAAGTTGGACTAGTTGCTCCTTTGTACACATCAATATGAGGAAAACATAGACATAGAAAGGCTTTGATATAGGAATAACCTGGAATCTTTTGCAAAAGCTTTTGATGAAGGGAGTCACCATCAATAGTCAACAATGGCAATTAGTAATTAGTATGCACTGCTTTATGAAATGCTTTGGCCCATCGCCCATAGTTACTGAGGAACTTTGCTTGCATCTGTTTTTAGCAGTCTACAAGATGTTTAATGCTATCTAGAGATTTTATGGTTTTCTTGAGTAATACTATAGGCCAATCGTTGTTAATTATGTAATTATTCAACTACTAATATCTGGGTGTTGAGTTGACAGTACAGTAAACATGCAACATAATGTTTACCTGCCGTTGCCGCTGCTCCAAACGCAATTTCTCTGCATTTGCCATTTCATACTCTCCATTTTCCAAATACCTTTGATCAGGTCTTAGCCTTGAATCCGTAGGCGGCAACTTTTCCTGTATATATATATATATATATAAATGTATGAATGAAATAGAAATGAATATGCCAACAAATCACCAAAAAAAAAGCATGTAGTGCATCTGGACAGACACCCAAGTGAAATTATGCTATTTCCAATATATCCATTGGTAGCAACATTAGGATTTCAATGAATCACCATTATTTTATGGCAACCATCCTAGGGAACTCATTATTATGTTATGAAAGAAATCCAATGCGTACTAGATCAAATATACTTTCCCTTAGCATAGCTTTTCCATAACTCATAATGAAACAAAGAAGGTTGGAGTTAAAATTAGGAAGTTCAATGAACTCATAAAAAAGTACCTTCAGTCCAGGGGTGAGCTCATTCAATGTGATGGCAAAGCGTGTTAAGTTATATCTAGTGAGAAATTCGGGAGGCTTGCTTCGCTTCCAGAGCAGGCAGGCATCTGATAAAGACTCCCATCCTTTCCCCTTCCCAGAAGAGTCTCCTATCACATAATACATACTTTCATCCCACTTTCCGAAGAGAGTTGCCACTGTTTTTCCATTCCTGTCTTGAACTACACCATGTACCTGAAAAACAACCATGTTTATATAATCCAATTATACTCCCGACTCCTGATAACATTTCAAGTAGGTAAAAACACCAAACCACAGGATGGAACTCAAATTTACATCACCCAATAACTTTCTAAAATGCCACATAAGAAGCCTGCTGAATGAGAGTTAGATGGAATCCAGTTTATCAGTCTATTAGTTATTTCCCACAAGTGAGAAAAATATTATTATCTTTAGTAACAATTTCTCTTTTGTTCATACTAATAATACAGAACACCTACACAAAAATGAGATGCTTGGCTTGTATCCTCAAAATATATAAGCCTGGATGATATTTCTCTTCTTTTCAGCAGTCAGAATAAGACAGCAAGCAAAATAAACAGGCAAGATTACAAAATGACAATGCAAGTCCTTGAATAGGTAGCCTCATAAGATGCAGAAAGGGTGTAGGCTCCACCTTAGATAACCTACTCCCTCAAAGCAAGAAGCAACAACCGTATCTAATTTCAGAAAACTAGGCCTTTGGCCGTTGCATATACAAATACTTTGTTTTAAATAAGATGTATTAGACTGTGCTGCTAACTTTTTCCTTTATTTACCAATCAGAAAAACTTTTTCCCTTATTACTTTATTTTTTAAATTTATTGCCTTCTTAAATTCGTATTTTTCTATTTAAAGTATAAAAATTCCAATATACTCTACAAGTGCCACACTAAGTAATTACACTGATATTAGTAACAGAACTATTATGCCATAGATGTTAGATAATGCTAATACAAAGTTTCTGATGACAAAATCGTGCATACAGTTTCCTCTCCTCAGCCAAATCAAATCAAAGTACATTTTACAAACCGCACTTCTCTTCATTAGCCATGATGCAAAAATAATTTGCAATAATGACAATGGAACGTAGACAATCATCATTATTTCTTACGCAAGAGACCTAGATATTTATATCTATGAAATTTTGAGACCTAGAGAGCACCTGATGAGGATTTCGGGCAATGATCGACTGCTCCTTGAATTTCAGCTTACATGAATAATCATAATTTCCTTGTATGCGCATTGTACCATAGTGATCGCAATACAGCTTTCCCAAAATGAGATTGTATATTGATGTTGTGACCTGACAGAAGAGAGCCCGTTTCAAACTGGAACTGAACATGGAAAGAAGATCACATGAACCATTGGAGAAATACCTTACTCCACTGAAAAACTTCCCCATCATCAAATTCCAAAGTCAAAATACCAACAGGATCAAGTTGAATTGATCGCCCCCAAAATTTGCTCTTTAAATTGCTATCCCCCCAGAATTTCCATCCCGTTCCCTCACAGTGACATGCAACAATCATAGGGTGATGACTGACCTGACACCAAAAGTGAAAGTAACTTAGCAAATTTTATTCCCAATATCAAAAGAAACTTCAAAGCAAGCCCAAAAGAGCAATTGTACACATGAAAGGTATGGTCTTTTCAAAATCACCTATGAGGGAACATGGGATTTTTCTATGAATTTCAGACACTTGTATAGAATAATTTCTCATGCCCTGAAAACTTAATAATTTAATGCCAAATTCTCCAAAAGAGGAGTTGCTAACTTAGTACATTTATGACAATCTATATCACCATTGCGTAAAGTCCCATATTACCCAATTTAAGTTAGAGGCTCCTCCCTCTTTTGGGAAGAAATCATATGAGGGTACGCTAGTTCAACAGCTTTTAACTACATCAGTAAGCATTATAATGACATTTTTGGACAAGTTACACTTTATCACTCTAAACTACCATTTCATTCTCAAACATTACCAAACTATAACTCGTTAAAACTCATCCCATAAATCTAGTGGCTTCATAGCTCAACTACTTAAATAAAAAACCATTTAAAATGCGACATATCCATTGATGTGACTGGGGATGACAATGTTCAGATGAAAAACTAGTAGCTCGGGGGATAAAATGTAATTTTGTTAAAAAAAAAAAACCATATTGCATCCCCCCTCACCCAGAAAATAGAAGAACAATATAATTTATGAAAACATTATGCTTCCAATGAAAAATTTATGCTTTTGATTCATTCCATCACCCACTTGTGTCATTAAATTTACAATTGCAAGGTTAAATTTAAATTTTGTTTTTTAACATCTTAAAAAAGGATAGGTTTGGCAAGTGGGATGAGACACGAAATTCTCATCTCATCTCATCTCATCATTACAACTTTTTCAAATTCACACAAAAAATAATAAACAATTCAACTTTTTCAAATCTCAATTCAACTTTTTCAAATCCCAAAACAATAATTATATTAAAAAATAATATTTTAAACTTTCATCTAAAACCAAAATTCTCATCTTAATAATATTTTAGTGAACATCTCTAGAATCATGCTTAGGTGCCACTACAATTTAGACGAACTAATGTACACCATAGTCTTGATTTTTAAAATATTTGAGAAAAACAAATTATAAAATGGAAAGACCAAATTGGTAATGTATTCGAAGTGTCAAAATAGAAAATGATACCTTCTCTGAGAAAAAGTGGAGGCCTTTATCTGGATAATCAGCCTCATAGGTTTCCCCTAATAATGGATTAAATGGTTTGCATATTCTTCCTTCAGTTGAAGAATATCCAGAAACAGCAAAAGCAGCAACATTAAGAATCCTCATGAGGTTATTACCCTGCAATGTATCAAGAAGGAAACAAAAAGTTAAACAAAGGAATAAATACACCAAAAGAAATCCATAACGGCAATAGCATCTAAGAATACTGTTTAAAAGGCTCTGCATCCATACCAAGTTTAAATCACTCATAATCACATTGAGCAACATTGCCTGATCAAAACAATATTCAGAGAGTTTACCAAATACTTCTCAACTAGATTTGAAACCAAATTGCTCACAGGGCAGTGTGCCAAAATAGGCAGCATAAGAAACAACAAAATATGGTACGAAATGTAAGCAATAAATGAAATATTCTCTTCCTCTAATGCTCTAAAACTCTCAAGCAAACTAACAAAAATTATTCACAAATTGGTACATCTCCATAAGCGTCTTTCATATTCAGCTGAAACTGACACCAAGTGTCTGGAAGGTAAAACCTGTGATATTATTGATGTTTTCCTAACTCTCCTAGAGAGGCCACTAGTGGTGGGTGCCTTACATACAAATTGAACAAGAAAATAACAAAAATTCTGGAGGCATCAGTCAAACCACCATAATCACCAAAATTACAAAGTCTACAGTTAAACACATCTTCCCAATACATTGATTACTAAAAAGGTTGAGAGAGAGAAAGAAAGAATCATTTGAAACCATAAGTTACAAGATACTCAATAGATATGAGTTCCACGATAAAAAATCTAAAAGCAATCACTTATTGGAGGCAAACTAAAATCATGATTTTCGAGAATACCCTATAAGCATATAAGCATTTCAGTAATCCAGGAATGACAGAAATATGAAGATAAATACGCAAACATTTTTTTAGAATGAAAAAACAGCATCAAGTTCTTACTTGCATACGTACCCTTTTCCCCCACTCGTATGCTCGATCAATGAGATATGAATATTCCAAATCCTCAAAACATTTTTGCAGGGAAGAGAGAGGCTCATTGAAGTAAACGGGAAGACATATTTTTGTGAGATCCTTTCCAATGTTATCTTTAATCATTGACCAAAGACTAACAGCCTTCTCTTTTTCAACAGGGTCAGGCAATTTCTTACGTCGCTTAACATGTGGATAGTTAGTTCCAACAGATCTAATAGAAGGGTCAACATCATCTTCAGGTTCAATTGCAATACCACCATCATCAGAAGAGAAAGATGATACCCGCAAATCAGACCCATTACTTTTGAACGAGCTGGATGACAGAAAGTCGCGAGTGTCAAAAAATGTATTTTCTTCATCATCTGTTTCTTCCTCCGCAGCATCAACCCTTTCATTATCATCTTCAGATTCACTAGGACTTCTTTCTGAGAAACAGAAATTTAACATTGAAATTACTAAATAAGAATAAATCAAGAGAGAGAACTTGAAAAGATAATAAGAGGAGAAAAACACCCAAAACCGTTGGTACAACTAACCATTTTCAAAAAAGATTTAATCCAAATAAGAATAACAACAAACTAAGGCCATATACAAGAAATGTGATGATATAAGGATTCAGGTTACTAAAAAAGGAAAAAAAACTCGGATTGGTAAAACCCTAAATAAATTATTCAAATTATTAAGGTCACAACAATCACAACTACAAAAGCTTGAACTGCAATATTTGGGTACCAACTCAGCCCTTCAGGAAAAAAAGGGGTGGTGTTATAAGTATAAAGTCAACTGCACATTCATAGTTATAATGTTTTAGGTATACAACAACTAAAAACAAGGTATTGTTCTCAAATCCAATTTGATTTATGATCCGTACTCATCCTAACCCACATAGGCGAGTAATCATTTAGTGATGGGTTGCAATGGCAAACACATTAGATTCCTCTAGTATAATAGTATTGTTCTTTATGGCAAACAAGACAAATCCAAATAAAAAATCATGGACTGTCCAGGAAGAGGCAAGTAGTTAATATAATTGGGATTATATTAGCTAATCCAGTGGAAGGCAAGCAAATTAATTTCTGACATCAATAATAAAGAGCTGCAAGATTTTGACACATCTCGTCACCTTTTAAAATAATAGAGAGATGCCCTTCTCATGCATTTACAATTATCAGATCATCCAGCTCATATTGACTTTAAATCTAATACGTGCTTATGAACAGATTATAGCATACCATCTTACCACTGAATTTGTCTTGCCTTAATCTAGAAGAAGCCCCTTGATCATTGCACTGTCTTTGGCTCTCATCAACCACCGTATTCTCCAGATCAACCTTTTCTGTCTACGTAATGCAGTATAAAAGCAATTTCTTAGCGGGACACAAAATAATTTAAGAATTTACCCTGTACCAGAAGGTCAATTTTCATTTGATAGGGACACTCAGACCCAATAAATACCTTATCTGAACACAAAACAGGCTTCGAGAAATAAATGTCAAGAAATCATAACTCACTTGTACATGATATTATTTTTGTGCTCGAAGACTACACTTTACGAAGTAAATTGTCTACAGACAGTCACAGAAGAAAATTTCAGTCTTTGAGTGGTAAACTTATGGTCAACCTGCCACTAACCAGAACTTAGCTTGCAGATCACTACACCAGAAAAATACACTGAATTTCATAAATCACCAAGCAAGTACGACAAATGTGAAGTGTTAAGATGCATGATAAGCCTGAAAAAAAGAAGAAGATGCTAAGATGAAGAAAATGGGAAAGCAGAAGAATGTGAGGTGGTTAAGGACTTGCATAACTACGTAAAGCATCAAGTAGAGCATCCTGATATAGAATCACCCACTTAGTCTTCCACCCTTCACTTAAACCATAAACCACAAATGCTAGAAATCTATCGTTAATATACAAAATTGAAGTTTAATTAATACTTGTGCATCCAAGACTAGCAAAGTTAAAGAACGTAGTCTATTTGCTTTGCAGTAAAACATGGTAGTTTCACTATGCATGCATGCAACATTCAACCTACCAATTTGCCTTCTCCTAGGAATTCCACTTTATGGGAATGACACAAATCTTTAGGAAGAAAATTCAAAACATGAGATTATCTAAAGTTAATTACCGCTAAAACAACTAGGGCGATGATTACCTTTGCCAACAAATCACAACAACCATTAACTAGAAAACAACCGTTAATTACATCCACTGCTACCAAAATGATTATGCTGCTACAAACTTCTAATTATTTCCCTCGCAACGCTGAGAACTAGAAAACTACTATATTTGTTGATGGTCTCTATGCCTCAACAAAAACTTATGGCCACGAAAAGATTAACTAAAGTTGAATCTTTTTGTGGAGATTATGCTCTGGGTATAAATGAGGACTCTACTGTTACCTGTTTAACAGCATTTCAGCAAACAACAATAAAAACAATAACCTGCTTACTAGAAAACTGAAAATCTATGAGAATCACTGGCCATATCATTTCTAACATGAACTTCCAAAAAAGATATTCATATTCGCCCACAGGTTATAGAACGGAAAGATGTTAAATTACACAATGAAACGGAATTTATTTTGTAATCCTATGATCTGATGACCTCAGCATAAGCCCTTAATTAAAACAGAATTCACACATTTACCTAACCTCAAAATTGACACTAAAATCAATTTAAAAATTAGAAGAATCATTACCTCTCAAAAAGTTAGAAGAATTTTTAATAAAAACTAAAATTATTTCAACATAGATATACAGGTGTTCAAAAAACCCGTCCCCTCGGTACTCTATACAAAACGATCACAGTTTTTAAAAAAAATGGAAAATTACAACTCTATCAATAGTTACAAATGAAAAGAACGATCCCAAACACCCAGCCTCCTAGCAATTTATTCAAGAGGTTGAGGCATAGAGTTCTATGCAATAGAAGAAGGAGAGACCGAAAAAGAATTCTGAATTCGACTGCCGCGAAGTTTTTTAGATTTCATTACATGTACCTCTAGCTGCCGCAACGTGTCAATGAGGAGCCACTGTTTCTGCTTTAGCAGCACTAGTTGGCTCTGCAGCACCGCAAACTCGCTCCTCATGATTTGCTCGCTGTCCTGGATGGCTGCCTCTCCAACACCCTCTTCCAAAAGCCGCTGTCTCAGCTTCTCGGTTGACATAGTGAAATTATCTATGGGAGCCATCAGCTCGCTGTTTGACATCCGTGGGAACATGTCCTTCACAGCTTGCAATGCCTCCATCCACGCTTCTCGATCTTCACGCATCTCAGCCCTTAGATGGAGCTTCTTTGTGCCAGTGAAAATCGAGAATCTTTTGTCATCTGATTTGCTTTCACGAATTGAGGAAACCTGCAACATACCATCAAAATGAATAAAAAAAAAAAAAAAAATCATACACGGACAGAAAGACCTGAGGAAGATTAGTAATTAGAGGTTAGAATTAAAGATCCTTCGTATTAATCCAATGCAAACTTAGAGCATAAAATCAATATAATATTATAAATATCAACACAAGAAAATTTGCGAGAGAAGCTAGATCGACACGGATAAACTTAAATTAGCAAATAAAAATGAAAACCGCTATTTAGAATAATGGAAAATATTTATAAATGATTTTAGATAAAAGTTAAAAATTAAATTTAAAACTATTAAAATATTATTTTTTATATTATTATTATTTAAAAATTTAAAAAAATAAAGAGAATTTAAAAAATTTGTAATGATAAAATAGATGAGATAAACCGTTTTTATATACTCGACCAAATAGAGAATAATTCACACCGTGTGGTTACTCTCCAAGAATTAGAGAAAAATAATAATTACTCTGGTTGACCAAGACCTTGAGATGAATTTCGCCGAAGGGTTTGCGGGGAAGTTGTTGCTGCGAATGCGAGGTTCCATTCTGGTACCTCGAAATCCTTCGTATAGACTCCTCGCCGATGACCTTCGATCCTTTCTCGGTGTCTCGATTCACCACGATCTTATCGGGTCCATGAATCTTATAGTACGATAAAACGCCGTCCTGCAAGACGAACCACCGCGGCCTCCATCCTTTCCCGTAATTCACCCACTTGTAAAGTATCCCCGAGACCCCGTTCCCCACTATATCATTGATCTTCACGTCCACCGGCTGCTCCCTTGCCGAGTGAGACACCGTCGCCGGCGAAGCCGTCGTTCGCGGCTTGGTCAATATCCTTCCGTAATCCCCGTTATTGTCGCCGTGGATTTGTTTGTTTCCGGTTCGGGCACTAGAATCGTATCTTGCCGACGTGGCCTCGGGGAGAGGCGGTATGTGGCGGAGCGCCGGGGATTGCTCGCACATGGTGAACACGCAGCAGAAGGAATGCATAAGGAAATGAATTAATACAAAAGACCGGTCAGATCGCCGACTCGGAGCACGTTCTTCACGGTAGATATGAGACTCATGAGAGTCTCCATGGTTTCTTCTTGGTCAACGAAATGGCCAGATATGAATGACAATTGGCAAGGAAACGGAGGTTTACCAAGGGGGAATAGGATAAAGCGGTTATCGCTTCAGGTATTTGAAGAAAAATGTTGAATCAGTAGTGGAGGTAGCCGGGTAGAGAAGGAAACCGGCGAGAGAGAAGGAAGAGGCCGGCGAGTTGAGATGGTGGCAGGACGGGTAAAGAATGCACAAGTTGAGTTGGGGAAGTTGGGACTGCACGGATTTTAAATACGAAGAAGATAGTTGCAGTTGGTGTTTTTTCTTTGAAAAAAAAAAAAGAAAACAGATGTGGTTGGTTTTAGAGTTTATGATTGGGTGCGTATTTAACACTACACTGTTCTGTTGTCCTGCCTCGTGGACGACTGCGCGTGTTTGTGCCGCGTTACCCTTCGGGTAATGTTATACCGTTGTAGGATATACAGTTCTCGCATAAAAAAAGGGAATAATGCTATGCGACCGACATTTCTAACCTGACCGACAAGTGGAAATGCTTTTTATTTTTATTGTTTTTATTTAATATTTTTTATATATTTTAAAATATTTTAATAAAATAAAAATATATCAATTCATTCATAATCACTTTTTTAATTATTAAGTTAAAAAAATAAATAATATAAAATACAATCAGCCAATTTTATCGTTCTAAGTAATAATTTTTAAAAAATTGTGAGGTCATTGTAAAAAAAAAATTTCATATAAATTTTAGATTTATCTATTTTTTTAAAAGTACACACAAACGATATATTTTAAAACTATAAATATTATTTCTAATAATTCAATATATAAAGTTTTTTTTTAATTTTGTATAGAGTAAATATTTATCTTTTTATTAATTTTAATTATATTAAGTGATGTGTTATATTTAGGACTTGTTTGAATAGAGAAATGATTTCATCTCATCATTATAACTTTATCAAATTTTTACACAAAATATAATAAAAATTTAATTTTTTTAAAGTTTAAAATAATAATAATATTAAAAAATAATATTCTTACAATATTATATTTAATTCATTTAAAACTATCTTATCTCACTATTTTAAATTATATAAAGAAAAATATTTAAAATGTGACATATTAATTAATGTGTTTAGAAATTTAAAAAAATTTTTTTTTTTTTTTTTGTAATATCAAGTCATACTAAATGATGTGTTGTACTTGATGTAACTTTTAATTTAGTGACTCCCTACTAAACTTATTTAAAACGTGTCAAATTATTCAATATAATTGTGATGATAAAATTTAATATTAATACAAATATTGTTATTTTGTGATTTCAAGCTGGTATTTTTGAAAATAAAATAAAATTGTTTGGTTTGGGCGTGTATAGACCAGTATTTTAAATTTCGTACTGTACTAGTCGGTACGGTTGAAATTTTTTATTTTGGCCGTCCGGCCGGTATAAGTACTTTACCTATTTCGTACCGGTCAAAATACCGGCCGTACCGGCTAGTACCGATCGTACCAGCCTCAATTTCGGCCTGTGTATTTTTTTTTTCGTTTTTTCAAGCTACAAGTTTATTTTTTAATCCCAATTCAGACTAGATTATTTATAATTTATATATATTTATATATAGACTATTATTTTGGAATATAATTTTTGTATATATTTATATATATAATTTATTTATAGATCGATTATCCCGAAACGTTATCTCGAAACGCTATCTCGAAACGGTACTGGTATCGAAATATTTTGTTCCAGTGCCTTAACCAGTACGGCATCCGGTACGATATTCAAAACATTGATATAGACGGGGTGCATGGGCAGCAGTAGAATCAAATTTTGTTTATTGGTCTCAATCCATTCGCACTTATTTTAAAAAAAAATTAGTATAATATCTACATAAAAATATATTTTAATAAATTTCACTCTTTTTTAAAAGAAATACGATACACTTATATAACTTATAACTATATCTAACATTAATAGAAACATAATTACTTCTTACATAGAAATTATATAAAAAAAAAAGTTTATAAATTCATGCGAAAGCGTGAGATATTAATATATTAGATTGTAAGAATTTGATTTAAGACATTTCAATTTGCAAGTCTTTCCACATAAGATGTGTGTGTGTGTATATATATAACAGTAAGTACCATTTATATTTTATATTTTTAGGATTAAGATTTTACGTACCAATGGATCTTAGTCCCAGCTTATTTCTTGATGAAATTTTCACTATATATTTTATCTATAATAAATGATATCTATAGTTATAAATTATACAAATACTGCCTATTTTTTTTTAAAAAAAAGTTAGTAAATATAAAATCTACATAAAAAATTAATTTTTTAATACTTGATCCAACTCTTTTTTAAAAGAATATGCGGTACTCATATAATCTATGATTATATATATCTTTATTCTTAATTATTTAATATTTTTAGAATAAAATGACATAATACTTCATTATAAAATAATTAAATTATTTAAATTATTTATATAAAAAATAATAATTCACTATATAAGTGATTAGAAATTATTTATTACATTTCACTTGTGAATTTATCATTTAATGTCACATCATGAGATGATGGGAGGATGATAGAAATTAGGATAATGAATAGATTTTTTCTAAACGAAAGAGTAATGCCATGTAGGGGTGTAAATTTAAACCGAAAAACTGGTCCGGACCAGACTGGTTGGAAAAAATATATATATAAAAATTAATTTTATATATTATACAAAATATCTACATATATAAGTTTTATATATAATATATAATCATATATTAAATTTTTATATATAATATATAATTATATATGATACATGAAATAATTTTATATTATAATTTATAAATTATAATATAAAATGTTAATTTTAAATATAAACATTTGTAATTTGTTTGATCATATGTTATTAATATAATTATATATAAAATAATGTTAGTATAATTTATAAAATAAAAGTTTAATCTTAAAGATGAATTATTTAATTAATCATATAGTTTAAACATAATATATATATTAAATTATTAATAACATTTTATCATAAAAAAATAATACTTCATTATATATTTTTTACATTTTAAAAAATTCAAAAAACCGGATTAGATCGGATTAAACTGAAAATCAATAAAACCAAATATACTGATTTAAAAGGATTTTGAAAAATAAAAAATTAGGACATACTAATTTCATCTTAAATTTTATTCAAAATCGGATCGAATGAACCGGTTACACCACTGCCACGGAGCTTATTGAGGTGAACAAAGCACCGCTTTTGCTGAGCAATAAATTAATAAATAAAATGACTGCTTTTCGTGATGGACCGATGGAATATCGGTTTCGTTGGGACGGTGTTTACTACGTGGCAATAGGATGAGGGGCCAAGTGGCTCCAGATGTTGCGGCGCCTCCTACCTACATGCACGCACAAATGGAAGACCTCATGCCACTCGCATTGCAAAGCTAAATATCAGTGTCTAATTAAGGCTTTGTTATACATTGAGATAAAAATTAAAAATAAAATAAAATATTATTATAAAATATTATTTTAATATTATTTTTATTTTAAGATTTAAAAAAATTAAACTATTTATTTTATTTTGTATAGAAATTTAAAAAAATTATAATAATTAGTTTAAATGAGATGAGATAAAATAAAAAATTTTGTAAAAATAAACGAAACATAAATTTTACCCAATTTGTATTAAAGTGGTCTTTTAAATGTTAGGTTAATGTTTAATATTGTTGCTTTTATAGTGTTAAATTGTCAATTATCTCAAAATTTTAATTCTTATATACATCATCTTAAATTCTCCGTTCTAATTCGAATGGTTTGATTTGTAGTGTAGACATCCTCTTAAATTTATTTATCCATTCTAGGTGATTTTATTTTGATATGGTTTGTTTGATTGTTAAAATCAACACAACTTATCTTAAATCAATCATTGATAAGACTTATTATTTTTTTAACTTATCGTAAAAAAATTAAACACATCTTAACTTACTTCATATATTTAAACATATATATTATTTTATTTATATTAAAACATATCTCAACGAGACTTATAAAATATTATTATTTACAAATCAATTTGAATCATTTAAAATTATATCAACATCCAAACGTAGGCTTAATATTATTCACGTGAGAGTTTTGAAAATTCACATAAATATTTAAATATCAGTTATTTTTCGAATTATGGCACTTCTTTACCACTCCTATTATTGGGATTTTACATACGAAAAGCATAACATTTTTCAAATATTAAAATAATACTTTAATTTGAATTATTCGAGAAAAAGCTAATGAAAGCATGAATGTGAGGTAGCTTAAATTGTTTTATCCAGAGAGTAGGTATGCGGATATCCCAATGGAGAGATTCGAAATTCTTTCCTGTCTAACTACCAATGTTAGAATAGGAGATAATACATAATAAAGTCTTAGAAAAGCTAATTTTGAAAACTCAAGCGAGTAACAATAGTATTATTAAACTTATTTTATATGCTTATTTTTATATGACTGAAACTCGATTAAAAGATTTAGGACTCGTTTGTTTTTAGAGATGAGATGAGATGAGATTAAAGTTAAAAAGTTAAATAAAATATTATTAAAATATCTTTTTTAATATTATTTTGTTTTGGAATTTGAAAAAGTTGAATTGTTTATTTTATTTTGTGTGGAGATTTGAGAAAATTATAATGATGAAGTGAGATGAGATAAGATGAGATGAGATGTTTCCTGAAAACAAACGAGGCCTTAGATTGTGTTTGAATGTTGACATAAGTTCAGTTAAGTTGAGTTCTTTATGAATAGTAGTGAGTTGAGTAGTAAAAAACTTATGTGTGATCCATCCAAAATTAAATTTAAAGTGTATTTAGATGTTAATATGAGTTTAGTACTTTTTATAAGAAATTAGAAAAGGTCGTGGATCCCATGTATAAGAAGGTTTTGAGTTGAGATGAGTTTAATAATTTGAGAGTTGGGTATTTTGATGTTAGACTCAGCTTACAATTAGACTAAACTCGATTGAGTTCAATAACCAAACGAAGCCTTAAAGCCGAGATTGAGCATTTTTGCATTTTTTCTTTTATAGCAAATATAGAAGTAAATGAGCAAAATGTTAACAAGTAAGAGCTTGTTTTCAAAGTGAGATTATTTCATTTCATTTGAAAACTTTTCATTATTTTATTTTCAAATATAATTCAAATATAAATATTTTTTAATTTTAAATCTTCAATTTTTTTATTTAATTATTATCTAATCATTACAATTTTTTTTTAAAATTCCAAACAAAACACAAAAAAAAAAAATTCAAAATCCAAAATAAAAAATAGTATTAAAAATTATATTCTAATAAGATATCCTAACTCAAACAATTTTATTATTATTTACAAATAGTTTCACTATTATTTACAAAATTATTATCATATCTCATTACTCAAACATGCTTAAAAAGGAGGTCAAAATAATATTTACAATGAAGGATGTAGAGTGGATGGATAATATTGGAAATGCATCTAGTGATATCGTTGGATGCGACCCATTTTGCTAGGATTGTGCACGGTGAAATTGATATTAATTTAAATTGCCTTTCACTAGAGAACATTTTTAGATGCGAGTCGATGTCATTTAACCATCGAAATTGAATAATGTTAAATATAAATATAAAGTGTGTAAATGCTGCATAATTCTTTTGAAAAAAATAAAATTTATTATTAAAATATTATTTTTTTAAATAGATCTTATATTTATTCACTTTTTTTAAAAAAAATTATACAATATTTACTCATTCTACTATTACAAATATCATTTTTCATGAAAAGATATGTTCCATAATGTTAGGGGCTCATTCTAATTTATTGTATCAAACTGTCCATGCCACGACTCCTTGCTTCTTTGATAGCCATCAATGTGGCTCTCGCCTTCCAAGACTACGGTTGTCTTGTTGGTAATGCAAGTCTAAAATTTAATTAAAAGTTGAGATTTTGATTAAAATCAACGTTATTGGAGATATAAATCTATATTGGATTATTTATCCTAAAGTTAAAATAATATTAAAATAATATTATATATGTTAATAATTATTTTTTTATTTTTTTATATTTTACAAATACACTATATATTAATTAATAACTTAAAATTATTATTTCTCAACTATTTTTTTTCTCAACTTAATTATCTAACAAATACACTCCAACCAAAAGAAGAGAAAAAAAAAAAGAAAAATAGAAACTAAATAGTAGAACTTGGAGAATATTTTTAGAATGAAAAAATATTTTTGAGATGAACAGTAAAACTCTAAATTTGAAGAATAGTTTAACTTTATTGTAACTAAAAAATGGAGCATTGGAGTTTTGACAATTTTTCTTTTTAAATTTTTAATATGGACCATTGATGAGAGGCGCAGCCACTAATGAGTGTCCCGTCTACAACACATGAGCTAGATTTCTTAAATTATATAGGCAAATGTGGAAAACGTCACACACATGAGAAAGCAATGGGAGTACAGAAATTTAGAATCTTGCTGGAGAAGATCCGCACATGCTTTAACTTTGACAAGTTTTCTTTTTCAAGCTAGTATATATTAGATATCATGAACTTCACTTTTTGATATAAAATACGAGAATGATATTTGAAATTTTAGAATATGTAAATTTCATGTATTTTTTTTTTAAAAGTGAGTAAATTTGATACTTATATAAAAAAATTAATTTTTTAACAATAGACTCATCTATTTATAGTCTCAAAATAGAGACTGCATGTGCAATCCTTTTATTAAAGAAAAAAATACTATTTTGATAAGGATATTATTATAATTTTAAAAAAAGTTAAAGATAAAATTAACTAGACTTACAATACAGTTCTTAAATAAAAATTATACGTAGTATTGCTCTATATCAAATGGGATGCGTGAGACTCGTATATTTTAAGATTATATTTAATTTTAGCATTACTCTTTTATACACCATATTAGAACGTAGACATCTAATATGAATGAATTTACAATATCATTTGAATGAGCTTCTAGTTCTATATAGAATATAGATTTAAAAACTTTGAAAGAGCTAGGGTTTGAATAATTAGTACCACACGTTAATTTGCCAGGTCAATACAAATTATAATTTATGAGACTGCGTCAACCTACTCAGTCCAAACAGCTTCTCTCCTAAAAAATGATTTTAGAGGTAAGTTTGGATTTCAAATCTATTTTAATTTATTATTATAATTTTTTTAAATTTTAACATAAAATATAATAAATAATTTAAATTTTAAAATTTTAAAATAATAATAATATTAAAAAATAATATTTTAATAATATTTTATTCAACTTTCATTTCAACTAAACTCATTTCAACATTCAAATACAGCCTTAGTCACGTTTGGTTAAGTCCAATTTTTAAGAGTTTTTTTAAAAGATTTTCACCTTCAAATCAAACAAATTTTTTTTCTTAAAAAAATTTATCATTTTAACTTTTCCTCTCACTATTTACTTAAGCCGAACATATAATAATCAAGTAATTTCTATAAAAATATTACAAAAAATATATATATTTAAACAACTTTTCAATTTTCTTGTCAATTTTCACAAATCTCCGTATAAAATATATTTTAGAAGAATTTTATTCCAATTGTTTTAACTATTTCTACAAAATCCAATAAAAACAGATTTTTAAATTTTTTTCATAAATTCTCAGGTCTTCACTAATTAAAATGATTGAGATTTTCAATGACACGTATGAAGCAATTAATAGAATATTTTTATTTTTAAAATAATAAACTGAATAATTTAAAAAAATAAATAATATAGTGGACGGTCAATTTTGGCGAGCAGGAGACAATAAAGATGTATATAAAAGATTAAAAAAAAAAGACACGAAGGACAGCACTGTGTTAAGTTGTACTCATATGGCAGAGGATCACGGAGATATCGTTTCGGGCTCAGTTTGACTGTGACCCCAGTCAAAGTTGCGACGAGTTGACGCGGACGTGGTGGTCACTCACCTTCTATGATGTAGGATAAAATTTTGAAAATAAAAATTTTGCTTATCATTCTGATATTATATATTATACATAATTTTTTAATTTTTTAATACTCCGTACAATCTCTATTTAAAAATTACAATACAAGGGTCAAGGCTAACTAATTTTATCTTTAAAATTATTTAAAATTATAAAAATATCTCTCTTAAAATAATATTTTTCTTATTTAATAAAGAACATACAGATACAATCCTCACTTGAAGACTATAAATAGAATTTCTTTTCTGAAAATGATAAGTACTATTTTAAATAACTACTATTCAAATGGTTTAAATATCAAGCCACACGTCAATGAGTAAGACAATAGAGGATAGATCTAGAATAAAAATTAACATAGTTTTTTGTAATCTAAATATTTTGTATAATTTGAAAAAAAGATATACATCTTAAGATATATTATAAATATAATAATCTAACTCTTTTCATTATATTAAATTTTTAAGATAAATGATAATTTCACGTAATATTAAAATTGTCCATTATGTTTACAAGGAGAATAATGTTTTAGCTAATAGTCTTGCCTCTTTCGGTACACAGGGTAATCCATTAAGTTTCTCTTCCTTTTCACAACTTTCTAAACATATGGTTGATCTTATTGCTTTTGATCATGCAAGTAATTTCCAACCGCAGGTATTAGTTGTTTCTTTCTTTTTATAGATTTATATTTGTAAATATTTTACTGTTTTTAATAATTTCCATGTAGTTTTTAGGAGATTGGTTTTAAGATTTTGAATGTAACCCTTAAGTTCTCTCTTGTCTAAGGTATTTTTTTGCCACAAGTAAGAATTATCAATAAAATTAGAGTGCCGTCATTTTTCTTAAAAAAATATCGCATCATGCTGAAATATTAAAAAAACTAGGAAAGGCATAAGGTGTTTGAGAAAAGGTCTACACAATGCAGACTCAGAAATTCTTTCAGATTCCCATCTTTTTATATATTGAAAATGTATTACATCATACTATTTATAGACAATGTTCATAACAACCTTGATTCATTCTCTTATCATATTTTGATAGATGTCACTCTAGCTATTACATTATGTTGTAGTCTAAATTTTACAACATTCCAGACTATTTTCTCTGTGGTGCATTGAGTGTGTTGTGCATTGCTAGTGCACAAACACACTCAATGCAGCTGAGTGTGCTATGCACCTGCAATGCATTGTTGTCAAGTGAGGGACAGAGCCTTGTGCTGCTGCAGCTGAGTGAGGTGCCTTAATAACTTCCTGCGATTCAAGCGGCATAGAGGCAAGTGTGAGACTTGATCATAACTGAAGAAATCGAGTTGTGGAGAGGGGCTTGGTTAAGATGCCAGTCAGTTGGTCTTTGCTTGATATAAAGGAGACTTGTAGTGTCTTGCAGCAACTCGTTCACAAACAAAGTGGTAGTCTAACTCCACATGTTTGGTACGAGTATGAAAAACAGGATTAACAGCTAAATAAGTAGCTCCTAAATTATCACACCACAAAGTAGGTGAGTCGGTAAAAAAAAAGTGCCTAATTCTTTTAACAAGGATTGAAGCCAAAGGACCTCACAGGCCATGTTGGCCACTGACTTATATTCTGCTTCAGTAGATGAGCGAGCTATGGTTGCTTGTTTCTTAGACCCCCATGAAATTAGATGAGAGCCAAAATAGACATAGAAGCCTCATGTGGACTTACGGTCATCAGGGCATCCTGCCCAGTCAGTATCAGAGAATGCAGAGTTTAAAGGTTGAAGAAGCAAAAAAAAAATCAACCCAAATGCAGTGTGTTTTGAAGGTATCTAAGAATTCACTAAACAGCATGCCAGTGAGACTGGCGAGGACAATTCATGTACTAATAGACCTTGTTTACAGCAAATGATATATCAGGATAGGTGAATGACAAGTATTGAAGACTCCATCCTACACTTTGGTATAGTTGGGGTCTTCAAACATATGTCCATCAAGAGCAGAAAGCCGAACAAAGGTGGCCATATGGGTTGAAACAGATTTGGCCTTATGCATGTTAGTACGTAATAGAAGATTAGCGATGTCTTTTGACTGAGATAGAAAAAAATCGGAGGACATACGATTAACTTCGACCTATAAGAAGTAATGCAACACACCCAAATCTTTGACTGGAAAATACAAACTTAAAGAAGCTATAAAATCAGAGATGAGAATAAAGCTTGAACCAGTGACAATTATGTCATCAACATACATCAATAGATAAATGCAATTAGAGTGAGCATTCAGAATAAACACAGAACTATCAGAATGAGAACCATGAAACCCTAAATGGATTTTCTCAACTTAGACACATGGTTCGGATGATCAAGATGGAGGAATCCAAGCAATTGTTTCATGAAAACAGCTTCCTCAAGGCCTCCATGGAGAAACACGTTCTGCACATCTTGTTGGTGAAGTGGCCACTATTTGGAGACTGCAAGAGAAATAAGGATTCAGACAATTATAGGTTTGATAACTGGATTGAAAGTTTCAGAATAATCTACCCCAGGTTGCTGATGGAAGCTCTTGGCCACAAGCCGTGCTTTACGGCGTTCCAAGGTCCCATAAACTTACCTTTTGGTTTTGAAGACCCACTTGGAACCCAATATATTAAGATCAAAGGAAGTGGGGACAAGTTCCCAAGTCTGATTTTGAATCAAGGCTTGAAACTCAATCTGCATAGCAGACCTCCACTCGGGATATTTTGAAGCTACAGAGAATAAGGTGGGTTCTTCAGGGATGACACTCGAAGAGGAAATAGAGGTAGTTATGGTGGAGGTGAAGGGTCGAGGTGGAGGCCAAGGTATTGTACCACCGGTGCGCTTTTTTGGACAGTGTATGTGAACCCTTGATCGAGTAATCATGGAATGAAGGGGAGGCTGAGCAGAAGGTGGAGAAGATGAGGATAGTTCTGGCAGTGAGGAGGAAAGCGTGAGAGTATAGCTAGGGTTTGGGAGGTTTGGAGAAATGGCGCTTGATGGAGGGGAATTAGGGTTTTAAGGTGAGGTCAGGTCAGTTAAAGGCCTGGGTGAATTGTGGGCCGAGGATGAGTCGAGAGGTGGGCTTGTGGGGTGAGGTGAGGGTAAGTCCGATAGTGGGAAACTGGGAACCGAGTGAGGCATGATTGTGTGGATCATGGGTCGTGGACTTATGGAAGGAGAATGGGAAATATTAGAGTTGGGCTTTTGGGCCAAAGAAAAAATATACTCATTGAACATTGCATCACGTGAGACATAAGTACAAACCGAAGGGACGTGGAAACAAAGATAACCCTTGTGGTCTGGGCTATAGCCTATGAATATACACATTTTGGATCGAATATCAAGCTTATGATGATTAAAAGGCCTTAAATTAGGCCAACATAATAACCCAAAGACACGAAGAAAATGATAATCGGGAGATCGACCCATCAAGATTTCATATGGTGATTTGTGGTTAAGGATTGGAGTGGGCATTCGGTTAATGAGGAAAGTGGCGGTTTGGAAAGCGTTAGCCCAATATTTTTGGGGCATGTATTTTTGGGGCATGGATGTATGGGAGAGAAGAGAAATGCCCGTTTCTACAATATGGCGGTGATGCCTCTCAACACTTCCATTTTGTTGATGGGAGTAGGGACCACTGTTTTGAATACTATACCGGACGCTGTACCGGTCAAGACACTGGAACGAAATATTTCGGTACCGGTACCGTTTCGGGATAGCGTTTCGGTATAACGTTTCGGGATAGTCGATATATGAATAAATTATATATATAAATATATATAAAAATTATATTCCAAAATAATAGTCTATATATAAATAAATTATATATAAATACATATATATAAAAATTATAAATAGTCTAGTCTGAATTGGGGGTTAAAAAATAAGCTTGTAGTTTGAAAAAACGAAAAAAAAAAAAAAACACAGGCTCAATATCGGCTGGTACCGGCCGAAATTTAGGCCGAAACGACTGGTACCGACTGGTATGGCCGGTATTTTTGCCGGTATGGAACAAGTATAGTACCTGTACCGGCCGGACGGCCGAAACGAAAAATTTCGGCCGTACTGGCCGATACGGTATGAAATTTAAAACATTGGTAGGGACAAGTGACCCTATGGATGATGCCATATTTTTTAAAAATATTCCGAAGTGGTCGGAATTCCCCACCCCAATCCGTTTGGAATGAAAGAACATTTCGAAAAAAGATATTCTTAACATATTGGAGAAATGCAACAATGATTGAGGACACATTGGATTTGGATTGACATATATCATAACAAAGGTTCTAAATTTAAACTATGACTTTACATTTCACCCATTAATTAAATATAATGTGGTGGGTTCATTGAGTATTTATATTTTTAAATTATAGAAAGTGTTTAAGTTTGAAAATTATAGACGATAAGCATGATATTAATCTTTACCTATCACTCTCACATTTTACGTTTTAGAATTTGAAACTACAAAAAAAGAAAAAAAATGTTCTGAATTTTTGGTCATTAGAAGACATTAGATGGTCCTAATTTTACATGTTTGTGCACGTTGATTACACGGTCTAACAAGATTAATGCATGGTATATTCTTTCATGATGTTTGGTTCGTTCAAAGGAAAGAAAAGGGTGAAGAAAGTTTGAGGAAGTTCCGCCCCCTAAACCACCCACCCTCCGGAAAAATACATAAAATAAATTAAACCCATTGTCGATGAATATTCTGGTATTGGTTTATATATTTTATTACTTATTGTAGTTGTTGGGTCCACTTGTTATGTTGACGTGTTTCTCTATATATAATTCCGAATTATAAAAAATGTTTTAAGTCAAAAAATTAAAAAAAAAAAAAAAAAAAAAAACTCTCATTCCACTGGCCTCGATCATTCAATATAAATCTATCAGTGATAGAGACTGCCACTTTTGGAATGAGATAGATATAACTTCGCAATATTAAATATTGTATGTAGTCAATATAAACTCCAACATTAAATATAATAAATTTTACATGTTAAAATATAAGTTTGCACAACAGGCCGAAATAGAAGGAAATAGTCATCCCTAAGATCATAGAGGTGGTTCATCCTCGATGATGTAGTCGATAAGCCCACAATGGCAAGTTAGATGTCGATACGATGCTTGCAGGTTTATCCATAAGAATAGATATTAAATAATAAGAGTCATGCTAGCGTGCCGCCCAGCTTTGACGGCTGGGCGTGTCGCTAACACAAAATCACTTTTTTTTTTTTATATATTTTTTAATATATTTAAATATTTTTAAAAATTAAAAAAATATATCAATACATTAAAAAATATTTTCTTAATCATTAAGTAAAAAAATTAATTTTTTTTAAATATATGAGCGGTCAAAATGAGGGGGTAAACTCAGGTGGCATATTAGCATTTTCCTAATAAATAAATACATAAAATATAAATAAAAAGAGACACAGATTTATATGATTCAGCATAAAAAGTATACATCTACAAATCATTTAGTGTGAAATCTACTATGATGAGTGATTTTACAATCTTTCATTGTCTCACTGATCTCCCAATACAATAGAGGAAATTGAGAATTTAGAAAGTTGAAGAATATAACATCCTTTTGAGGAGAGGAGATTTTTAGAGTCATTGTACGTAATGGAGACCTTCCAAATAGGAAGAGATTTTCTTATTTTATAGATTTTTTTTTCTTCGTTGGAATAATTGAGTCATATTTATCTTATAAAACCCTTTCATTGTATATATACGAGTTAACTTGTATTATCTCTTCTTGGTCTTATCTCATATTAACTTTATCTATAAGCTTGATTCTTGGTCTTACCTCATACTTATTCTTAATTGTTGATTTTATACCCGACATTGCCTATATTTTTCAAGTGGTAAAACATTTAGTAGAAAATTATTCTAATAGAATCCATGTAAATCCAACTTGCATTATCTTTTTTATCTTTTTTTTTTTTTTTTTTTTACAGAGAGTGATACTCTCTTATGAGAGTTTTTAGAAGTTGAAACAATATCTATCGTAAAGAAATTTGTATACGAGAAGGCGTACAATAGATGTATAGTTTGACTTGTGTTTAGAGTTTTCTCTGTATTACTAGTCACAGCTATAACTTTTTTTATAGATGAAATGAAATCAATTTCTTATAAAAATAAAAAATAAAAAATTGCAACAGAGACAATGTTCCAATCATGGACCTTTTGCACCACATAGAATGTTGTGCATGTGGGGGATGGGGGAGTCGCTTTCACTCCCCCACCAAATCACACAATTCACAGAGACACAGGAGCAAGGAAGCATAAGACATGGGCCTTGTGTGTTGGGTCCCCAACTAGTTCCCAAAACACCCACAATGATTGTGAGGTTGCGACAAAGGAATCTTTATCCCCAGTCCATAGAAAGAAGGAATCCTCGTCTTGCACGGTTCAAGTCACTCAACAGTGACAAAAAACAACATAAGTCCTGTCTGCAACACAATGAAAACCTGGCCTCAACATATATTTATGACATGTAGGTCATAAATCATGTGGGGGTTCATCAATCACACTCAATACTACCAAATTTAAGCATATATCTGAGTGCATCTTGAAACACAAATATAATCTAACAAGATGCTTACTAAACACGAATCGATTAATAAAGATTGATGGTTACACGCGTTGTAATAAGATGATGATACCACGCCATTCATACCTGGGCATATGTAATCATTTTCTTAACCTATAACACCTAGAATTATTTTATTCTTTCGTCAGTGTGTAGAGCACATCATTTATATTTATTAAATAATTTTAATTGCATGACGTGCTATAATAGAATGAAGATACTATGCCATTGGTACTCTTGGAGCATCTAATCATTTTTCTAACCTAATAGCTATAACATCTAAGGGCTTGTTTTGGAAGTAGGATGAGATAAAAATTTTGTGAATAATAGTAAAATGATTTTTGAATAGTAGCAAAATAGTTTTAGTTAAGATATTTTATTGATTTTGAGAAATGAAAGAGAAGAAAGTTAAATAAAAATATTATAAAGTTAAAATATTATTAAAATATAAATTTTTAATATAATTTTTTTGATAAATAATATTATTTTTGTTTTGAAATTTGAAAAAATATTATTATTTTTTTTATATTTGTTTGAATTTTAGAAAAATTATAATGATTAAGTAATTGTTTGATGAAAAAGTTGAAAATCTGAAATTGAAAAGTGTTTGTATTTAAATAATATTTGTGAAGAAAATTATGAGAAATTTTGATATGAGATGAGATAAGTTCATCTCACTTTCTAAACAAGTCAACTCTTTCATAGACAAGTTTTAATTTTTAAATGGAAGACATTTTTGTAAAATAATTATTATGCTAAATCCTTCTATATATATATATTAAACCTTTTTTTATCTGTTGGGCCTATGCCCTTTATTTTTATGAGTTTGTCTATTCTGGGCCTGGTGCCCGCAAAGAATTTGATGGGCTGATTTATAAGCATATGAATCGCAAGTTTCTAAGAGCACTCACAATGAATTTTATAAAACTCATTTTTATATAAAATTTGAAGAAAAGTAGCTTGAAATTATCTCCAGCAGATCTTTTATTTTCAAATGTATTTTACATTTTACTACAGTGTTTAGCTAAATGTAGAGTGAACTGTTCACAAATGTAAAAATATTTTATTTATTTATTGTCTTTTCATGTATTTTATCTCTCACAATAGTTTCTCTCTTTATACTTTTTTTCCAACAAATTATTAAATAATATAATATAAAGAAAAAATAGATAAACTGATGTATGATATATTATAAAAATTAATATATAAAATAAAAAAAATAAATTTTGATAATGTATTTTAAAAGATAAGATACATAAACCATTAAGAGTGCTCTAACGACGATGGAGGTCACACAATTGCTTAAAATCCTCAGTATATTATTATTATTTCATGTCATTTTCTAGCCTAAACAAGAAGAGAGAGAGAGCTATACTTGTTCTTTGGGCCTCTTCTCTCTCTCTTTTATGATTTTCTCTTTTTCGGGCCTGAGCCCATTAGTAATTTAATGGGCTGACTAAACTTCCACATTTCGGATTGTAAAACCAGTAAAATCTAGAAAATGTGGGTCCTCCCCCTATCTACTATCTATGAATTAAAATGAAAAATAAATAGTTAATAAACCTGATACAAGAAGATGCATAATTCATTGAGTAATAATATAGATATAAAAAAAATTTATAACTCCTTTCTAAACAATTTTTATGAACTAATTAATAGTGTTATGTTGATTTATGGTAAAATGAATTGTTAAATGTCTCCTTATTATTGTAATTTGAATTAATTTTAAAATTAATATTTGGATTTTCGCAATTTTATAAACCTAGTATTTAGTTACTCACTCACAAATTTTATAGTCAAACTTTAAAAAATTTGCAATTAAGTTTAACTTTTAAAAAATGCTGAATGTCTTTTTTTAATTCAGGGGAGGTATCAATATAAACGCTAGCCAATAAAAAATTGACATATGTTATATTAATTTAAGAATAATTCTTCTCATCAGTCACTATTTATATCTCACATCTTATATTTTATGAAAAAAAAATTATCAAGAGTAGGATAAATAGTAGCTGGTATATAGTATTGTTCTTAATTTAATGTGATGATTTTAAGATAGATCGACAAAAATATTAATTATGAATATTTTAAAATTCAGGTATTAAATTTACAAAAGTAAAAAAAATTAGTTATTTGTTTTATAAAAATGTGAAAATCCTTGCAAATAATGCCCTTCTAGTCTTTGCCGTTTGGCGAGAGAGAGGGAGAGAGAGAGAACAGAAAAGTGACGCATTCTTGTCCAAGAGAATGCGAGGGCGCAAGCATGGAGGAGTTGCAGAGTGCGCTTAAAGAACGGGATCTAATCGTTTCTACTCTCCCAGAGAAAGGGCGGTGCTTTTTAACAACCAGAGATTTCTATCCAGGTCTCTCTCTCCCTCCCCCAAAGTTTCTTTATCTCTATCTTAGACGATTTGTAGCTTCCTTCGGCCGCATAAAAGCGAAGCTCCCGAGTTCGGAGACGTACTAAATTGAGTGTTCTTTTTAATAAAACAGTGAGGACGCAACAAATGTTTGGTATATACTACCTTAACTAAACTAAGTTCGGCTTTAATATTTCAGGGGAAGTAATTATAAGCCAAGAGCCTTACGTCTGCGTTCCAAACAAGTCCTCAGGTGACCGGAGATGTGATGGATGCTTCACATCAAGTAACCTTAGGAAGTGCTCAGCTTGTCATGTTGTATGGTACTGTGGTAGCACATGCCAGGTATTTGTAATAATGTGGATATACCGTGCAGCTTCATGTCCAGTCAAATGTTGTTGTTTTCTCCTGTCATCTTTATAATCGGATAGCTTGGTTTAATCCGTGAAGATAGCCAATGGAGAAATTTTAAACTTCATAAAGAAATGGTAATTGGATACTCTGTGTCTTTTTTTTTTTTTTTTTTAATTTTCTTTTTAAATTTAAATTCTCCAAATTTCATTGGGTTCACCTATCTTTGTGCTCGGTACGAGTAACAATTTGTTAAGATCCAAAAATGAAGATAAAATAGTTAAAAATTGGAGAGCTTTATTCCATTAACATGATTCATATATTCTCTGAAAGCAAATATAGAGCGAGTTCAGCATTTAGAAAATATAAGTAATTGGATTAAACGTATATACTTCCTGTCCATTCATTGGCTTTATGCGTTGCGATTTTCAGAAGTTGGACTGGAAGTTGCATCGTCTTGAATGCCAAGCTCTGTCAAGGCTTGACATGGACAAAAGAAAATCTGTCACGCCTTCCATACGTCTGATGCTGAAACTCTACCTTCGGAGAAAACTGGAAAGTGAGAAGGTAAGAAATTAGTATTCTTTTTATTTTCAACTTCAATGTTATTATTAATTGGGTGGATAGTTATTAGACGTCATGTTTCTGTACAAGCTAACAACTTAAAGCGAAGACTAATTTTTGTAAGTGATCGTTGAAGCCAAAATATCTTACAGGAGGTCACCGCCTTTCTGGTTTGCATTCAGTGATCATTGAAGCTAAGATCTTATAGATGGTTGGAGTCT
Organism: Juglans microcarpa x Juglans regia; assembly: GCF_004785595.1. Lineage (NCBI taxonomy): Eukaryota > Viridiplantae > Streptophyta > Magnoliopsida > Fagales > Juglandaceae > Juglans > Juglans microcarpa x Juglans regia. The sequence continues at coordinate 4,343,932 of NC_054599.1, forward strand.
AAAATGGGCTAGGCTTGTTTAGATAAAACCTTGAGATTGGGTCAAGTTCAAGCTGCTAACCCGTTGTTATAAAAATTGTATTTTACCTGCCAACATTTAAACAATGTTGGCCGGAATCCTCCATCATTTCCCCCCAGTTTCCATCCATCCCCACCCAAAAAAAATAAAGTTTCAGTATTCATATTTCACCTTCATTGTCTCTCTCTACTTCTCATTTACTCTGTCTTATCTTGTGATACTACTCACCTTTCTTGGGTGATAAAGATGGTTTAAAGGGGGATGGTTGTTGGGGCTTTAATTATGATAAAGATGGTGGCTAAAAATTTGTGGTTAATGAATGGCCTCTGGTTTTGATGATATGGGTGTTGTACTCTGGTTTGTAATTTTCGTCTTGAATGAGAAAGACTGTGGAAGTCTTAGGCTTAGGTTTGATGGTTTTAGTATTTGAAGAGCTGTGGTGATTGGAGTTTTGAATCGAAGATGGTGGGTTTGAAGATACCGTGAAGAATGAAGACAATGTTTTCTATGTGGTGAAAGGTGGCAATTTGGGGAAGAATGGTGGTAATGGGTGGCAGATTAGGGTAGGTTGCCTAGAAATTTGGGGAAGATCAATGAGACTAGGAGAGTAATGGGGGTGATGGTTGGAGCTAATGGATTTTATAAACCGCATTTTGGCTAACTAAAATGATCAAACCATTAGTGTCTAACATATAATTAACCCCAATCCACTTCTAAAAAAACCTCCAATCTATTCTAATGGTTGGCAAGACTTTGAAATAGCTTTTTACTTATTTTTGTGTTAGAGATGGGGATGTTCTTCTTCATGATGGATTAAAAGGAGATCTAGAAGGGTTGGGTACTCCGTTTTCTCGATAAATCTCTCTGTACTTTGCTTGTGGTGCTGTCAACTAATATTATAAAAATTGTAGAAGGTGAATAACACTGGTTTCTGGAATTCCAAAAGACTTGGTTGTTAATTCTTTTTATCAAACTTCTTCAGCACATTTGAATATCATCTCCTGGTTAGTCCTTTTGAATTGAGTTTTTGCCTACTAAGAAGCTGAATGCCGAATACTTAATAACTCGAGCCATAAACTGTATAATTTGTTTTGCTGCTAGGTTATCCCTACTACTGCTACAAACAATTACAACTTGGTGGAGGCACTGGTGTCTCGTATCCTACCCTATTCTACTCTTTGCTTTTAGTGTGCTCCATTTATGGGTTATTTCAATTGTTATATTTCCCCAAATTGTTTCATTTAACTTCCATTTTTCTGAAGACATTTCTGACATTGATGAGAAGCAGTTGGTGCTGTATGCTCAGATGGCTAACCTTGTCAACTTGATACTTCAGTGGCCTGAGATCAACATGAAGCAGATAGCTGAAAACTTTTCCAAGGTCTTCTAAATAAATAGTTTTTTTTAACGGTATAAATAATTTGAGTTCATATCTTAATAATTATTTTGCAGTTGAAGTTTAACAATTTCGTGCCCCCTCATGTCTTTCATACCATTTCCCCCTTTTAAGTAAGTATTTGGTAGTCCCTTGGACTTCTTTCTTAAAGCTACATTCTGATGGCTACCGTATTATTTGAACCTTGCTTTATCAACTGCCAAAGAGGCAAAAAAAAAAAAAAAAAAAAAAAAAAAAAAAAAAAAAAAAAAAAAAAAAAAAAAAAAGGAAGAAGAGGAAGAAGAAGAAGAAGAAGAGAGGGGAATGTTAATTGTTATGGAAAAGTTGAGAGTTCTGAAAGCATAATGGAAGTATCCTAGTGTGCTGTGAGCTTGATGGGTACCTAGTCCATTCACTCATGCGAATAACATGGATTGTTTTAATTCATTACTAGAAAACTTTTGTAATGAGTCTTCTGCAAATTGCACTATCTGTTGTTATTTCCAAATATTTATCATGGGGGTCCCAGTTTTTACATATCCCACTGCGACAAGATTTCTGAATAACATTCATCTCCATGGGGAAGACTGATTTTCTGGTACAATATAATTTTTATTTCTGATACTTCTCATTCAATACAGTTTGCATGCAATGCACATACAATTTGTGATGGTGAACTAAGACCCTTGGGGACCGGATTGTACCCTGTCATTTCCATTATTAACCATAGGTAACTACTTTCGTGCATTGATATGTTCTGACTTTCATCAGCTTTCTGTCAGTCTGCTAATGGTTATGGTACTGTAGCTGCTTGCCCAATTCTGTTTTAGTGTTTGAAGGAAGGTTGGCTGTTGTACGTGCTGTACAACATATACCCCAAGGAGCTGAGGTATATATGCTCTATAAAAGTTCTTGGTCTTTATGTTTAGCTAAATAAAAATTTTGTTCAATATTTGACATGGAGGACTCAAATCTTTCTTTTAATACACTCTTCTACTGGATAACTGCCTAATTCTGTTTCTCTAGTTTTTACTTTCATAATTTTCTCAGCCTCTTGACTTTTTCTGGCTTGGTGTATCTGATGTATACTGTGTACTTTGATAGTACATTTTATTATTATTAGTAAGAGTTACGTTGTTTATCAAGAAAAGCATTAGACATGTTAAGAGATACTTTAGATTATAGGGGTAATAAACCTAGGTGTTGTTTGTTATCCATTTATAACTATTCAATCTCCAAAAAGGTCCATACTCATAGTTGACACGAGCTTGAGCCAAGATTTAGTTTCCTTTCAATTTTTGTGTTCTATAATGTTCCTGGTTTTTTATAGATACACTGCTCGATTGAATCTAAGTACTGACTAATTTTTTTGTGACCTTTTACTTTGATCTGCTGTAAGCTTTCTCCAGTAGCCTGCACGCGTGCACGCACAAATGTATGTGTAAATACTTATATCCATAATTATTTTTTTGAAGAACCATACTTTCACTTAAAGATGAATCTGAAAGAACACCAAGAGGTAGTTCTGGTGTAAATTGGTCCTGGCACCATGGTGGCAATCTTGGATTCAAGAATCCATTTAATGCATAGAAATTAACTCTCCATATCAAATTAATATCAGGAAGATGTTGTGAAGTAGTGAAAATAGCAGTGAATGAACCACGACAAATTATATTTAGAACTATATGGCATACTATAGAGTGAATTTGAACAGGAGAAAGGGAGAAGCGTGCTTTGAGTGAAACAAAAAAATACATTTGTGTTCCTTACAAAGTAACTTGTTATGCAGGAACAGTTTGTCATCAATTTGTGAAGGAGAAAGGGAGAAGCCTTTGAGTGGGAAAAAAAAAAAAAATACATTTGTGTTACTTGCAAAGTAATTTGTTATGCAGGAACAGTTTTCCATATCTTTTTCTGATGTAACATATAATTAGTTGTAAGGATAATTTTAAAACTGCACTTAATGAGAAAACCAATTTTTTTTTATTAGTAATAAATTTTATTAGAAAAATAGGAAATAGATGCATACAAACAGTAAATGGAGAATCCTTTGGAAAGAAAGTATATATAGAGGGATAGAACATTGGCACAACCTGAAGATAACTCATATGACAACTACACAAGTAACGATTTTTGTTTAAGAACTAATAACTCAATCCATAAAATGTACAGTAGTACATCTTTATCCATATGGTCTATGTTAGACAAAGGAGGGCTTACTTTCCATATAGAACTATTTCTTTGCCTTACAAGGAGAACTTTCCAACTGAAGTGCAATTCAACTACTTTCTGAGGCATTACCCATAAAAATGCTCATATGCTTAATAACTTCATCCACAAAACCCACTCATGCCATTTTGTTGACCTTTTTTACTTTTGTGTCTTACTCTCTCATAAGCCTTCATGATGGTGTCTATAAGTCTTTGATGTTAATTCAATTGCTTTGGATGGTATGAAGTTATCTCATAACCTTTTGCTTCATGTCAAGTGAAATATGTTTGTTATGGTTCTATTTTGTAAGGTGTTGATTAGTTACATTGAAACTGCTGGAAGCACAATGACTCGTCAGAAGGCTTTGACAGAACAGTACCTTTTTACCTGTACATGTCCCCGCTGCATAAAAGCGGTACCTGCTAACATTTTGTTCGTAGGATTTTCTTTTTATTTCTGAACTTACAGCATTTTACTTTATATTGGAAAACCAGATCTACTGCTGGTTAATTGAGCTAATTTTGTATTGAAGGGTGAGTCTGATGATATCCAGGAAAGTGCAATTCTAGAAGGTTATCGGTGCAAGGATGATCAATGCAATGGTTTCCTGCTCCGCAGTTCTGGTATGCGATTTTCTGCAATCAATGAATCAGATTATTATAAAAGAAAAGTTCAGCTTGTTGGCCAAAGTTCCTATTTTGGGTCTTTTGCTATTTGGATATGCAGATGGAAAAGAATTTATATGCCAACATTGTGGAGTTGTTAGGGACAAGGAAGAGATAAGAAAGATTGCAAGTGAAGTAAAATCAATGTTAGACACAGTTCTTATGTCTTCATCGGCTGGCAGTATCCTTCTCAGTTGTTTGCACTGGGACTTAGCATTTTCCAGAGGCAATTTGATAATATAATTCTGCAATTAATCTTCTTCAATTTCCTCTCCACTATCACAATTTAAATTGTTCTGTCTTTTATTGAGCAAGAGTTTGTCTATGACTGAGTTTAGATCATCAGGAGACTTTTTGTATGTATCAGAAGATTGAGACTCTCCAAAGGAAATTGTGCCATCCTTTCTCAATCAGTTTGATGCAAACTCGTGAAAAGCTTTTAAAGGTAGTCTTTAAATTTTTCCTTGACTTTTAATTCTTCTCTTATTTTGAGCTATATGGAGCTCAATGTTACTGGCACATGTTTACTTGGTTAAGTTGTGCTGGTGTTTTGTTCAAATTTATGTGAGACCAGATCGTGTTTGTGTCTTTTAGGTACAAATAATGATTTCTTTATCGGCCGAAACTTTCTTTTATGCTTGGGTAAACTGGCAATTAGACAGAGAGTGTTTTAGTGAAGAATTAAAACTAGAACTAAGAGGCGTTTTCCCTAAATTTGGTGGCAGCTTACTGGATTGAAGTATAAATAAAGGTTTGAGCTGCATCCCATTGAGTTGAATCTATATGGTACTCTGCCTGCCTTACAAAGTATTGCAAGTAATTTTTTACTCATTTTTCTAGCAACAGAGTTTTACAAAAAAGAAAAAAAATCTAGGAACAGAGATTAGTATGTTCCCTGCACTATAGTACTGAAGCTTGCTTTTTTCTTTTTGGATTATTTTCTTGTCACTTATGACTTCTAAATTTTGGCCACACTTCTTACTTGGTAATGCATTAAGTTCCAAAGCATGGACTTGCACCTCACCATGATAACCCGGTCTAAACTAGGTCCTTCCTCTTATTTATTTTATTTTTTGTTTTTATCCAAATGGACTTGAGCCGATGATTGGAGAAATTAAGGGTGTAAGATTGACTTAGGCCATGTTATATTTATGCAGTAGGCACCCACGCCCAAGGATAGAAGCTCAACATTTAGCCAAGTTTTGGCCCCATAGGAATTTAGGGTTTTGGAAGCCCAAACTAGGGTTTGGGAATGAGTGAGAGGCACCCCTTTGGACAAGAAGGCTCTTGAGTTTCCCTAAGCTATAATTATTATTATTGTTTGATAAGTAAACAAATTATATTGATCAAAGAATAGGCAAAGCCATGTACAGAGTTCTAAAAGAGAATACAAAAAGCAGCCCCTAGGCTAGGTATGTGCATTATAGAGAAGAAAATCATGTAGGTCCATGCCATTGAAATCAACAGCAAATGCACATGTACATAGTGTTCTAAAAAATAAATCTTTAAGCTCCTCCAGCGATCTCTCCTTGTCTTCAAACGTTTGGTCATTGCGCTCCTGCCACAAACACCACATAATGCATATAGAGATCATCTTCCCTAAGCTATAATTATTAGGCTTGTAGGGAAAGGGAGTGTCATCTTTTCTAAGAAGCATCCGCCACTTGTCCCTCATGCATTGAAGCCCTAAAGCTTCTAGAAGAGGCCAAGTGATGGAGGAGAGTCATAGGGTTTCGGCTCACCTAGGGCACACGCTAACTCCACCTTCCACCATGCCACTTGGCCATCATGCAACCTCACTCTACGGATTCCCTCAACCTCACTCTAATGGTTTGAAAACATACGCTTTCAGTTTGCTTGATCGTTGGCATTTTCTTTATATCGGAATATTTCTAAGTAAAGTTTGAGCAATTAAAGTATGGTACCAATTTGAACAACCAAAATGCAGAGTTTGTTTGAGCAATTACATCAGGATATCCCAACGTAAAGAAAATGCCAACGATCAAGTAAGCTGAAAGCATATGTTTTCAAACCATTAGACTTTGGATACAAACATTAAACCAAACATGGGTGGCGTGTACTTGGGTTTTATGCTCTTAACCCTAATCGACTACAGCTCCTCTTGTGACTTTTATAACTTATATCCACACGGTTTGAAGAACACAAGTGTGTGGTGTGAGTGCATGATAAGGGTGGTTTCACCCGACAAAACCCTAATGGCCGAACATCTCCACTCTCTTTTTCCCATCTTGCCATAAATCTCGGGTTCTTTGGAAAAGGAACCCTAGACAAACCATACCAATCGAAGTTAAGCATGGTTGCCTTCTTGTAGTCGAACCAAATACTTCATTTGTACCGCGGGACTACACTACAAGGTCAAATCACACATTCTTCACTCTCTTAGGCCGAACCTCTTCAACTCAAACCCCTTGCAAGAGTGTGTGTATTCATGAGAAGGAAATGTGATAGAAACTTGAGAGTTCTTACCGTGCAATCCTTTCCCACAAGGTATTCTTGAATCTCCAATCCTTGCTTGTACAAAAATAGTGTTTGGTTGGAAGGAAAATAGTGTATGGGTTTTCTTCTAAGGTAGGCGAGATAGAGAGGAGAGGAGAGGGAAAAATCTGAAATGAAGCAAATGACTCTTGGTGTGCCTTCGGTGGGGGTAAGGGCGCAGGTCCATTAATGCCCTCCTTATATACCTCATTCAAATCCCACTCATGTGCATGGGCGCCATGTGGTGTCTTGCATCTTGTTTTGTCTGAAAATCTCCTCTTCTTCTTCCCTCGTCATTGCTTCTTTTGGAAATGTTAAGAGACACCTCTTGCATGGATGACAAGTGGCGATTTCTTCTTCTTTTTTGTTTGATAAGTGGCGATATCTTATCCTAGCCGAAACCCTAAAACCTTCTTCCAACTCTTTTTGTGTCTAGATGCAATGAACCTAAGGTTGAGCAATGCATGGTTGCCAAATGGCATGAAGTGGGCATGTGGCACTTACCATTCCCGAAATCCTCCTTGTCTCTTTCATCAAAGATCCTTCTAGAAGCTATTTTGTGAGTGGCGTTTAGATCACATGGCCGAAACCCTAGAGATCTTCTAGAGGCTTTGTGTCCTTCTTTGCATGCTTGTCAAGTGTCCAAATTCACTAAGATTTTCGGAATCCTAATCCCAAATCCGAAATTCCCCATGTGTCTCTTGCACTTCCTCATGATTCCATCTTCTAGAGATTCTAAGGTTCTTATGCAGGAATGCCATGTGGCAAAACATAGTGTGGGTGGCGTGTGTGTCGCTTGGATTTCTGAAATCCACTTCTCTTCTTCCCTTTATCCACTTTTAAGTCCAGACAATGAATTCGTAGAGTGAGGTTGCATGATGGCCAAGTGGCATGGTGGAAGGTGGAGTTGGCATGTGCCCTAGGTGAGCTGAAACTGTATGACTCTCCTCCATTACTTGGCTTCTTCTAGAAGCTTTAGGGCTTCAATGCATGAGAGACAAGTGGCGGATGCTTCTTAGAAAAGATGACACTCCCTTTCCCTAGGAGCCTAATAATTATAGCTCAGAGAAACTCAAGAGCCTTCTTGTCCAAAGGGGTGCCTCTTGATATGTATATAATTTAGGTCTTTCTATATTTAGGTCTTTCTATATTTAGATTGTATAGCAGAGAATTAGGCTAACTATAAATAGACTTAACGTGTCACAGAGAAATCAGTAGAAGAAATATCTAGCAAGTTGTAACTCTTTCCTATAAATAATGAAAGAAACCTAATGGAAGAGGTATTCAGACCAATATTGACACCTCTCACTCATTCCCAAACCCTATTTTGGGCTTCCAAAACCCTAAATTCCTATGGGGCCGAAACTTGGCTAAGTGTTGAGCTTCTATCCTTGGGCTTGGGTGCCTATTGCATAAACAAAACATGGCCTAAGTCAATCTTACACCCTTAATCTTCTCCAATCATTGGGTGAAGTCCATTTGGATTGAAACAAAAAATAAAATAAATAAGAGTAGGGACCTAGTTTAGACTGGTTTATCATAGCGCCTCTAACTGGCAATTAAACCATAGTGAATCTGTTTTCATGGGACCGCTAAACTCCCTGTAATGAAACTAAATCTTACATTTTTCAGATTTTGATGGAGCAGCAAGATTGGAGAGAAGCTCTGGCATACTGCAGATTGACCATTCCAGTGTATCAAAGTACATCATATTTCTATTTGGATTTGCCAGGGGAGACATATTTAAGCTCTTCTGGTATTCTGAATATTTTAGTTTGAGTTGGAGCTTCAGGGTTTAGAACTGAAATATTCTGCATGACATCCATCATATATTAGTCCTTGTTTCATATAATTTTTTACTAGTAAGGTAAGATTTTAATAATGACTAAAAAAGGGTGAAACCCTAGTACACATTTTTTTTTTTATTAGTCCTAGTACACATGAAGTATACAAGAGATCACCTTATTTCGTAATTCATCATGGAAGTGTGTTTGAATTCAAGAAATGCATGTAGCAGAAGTGCTGCAGAAATAGCAAAGCATTTTTTAAGACAAAGAAGTCTGGAATTACTTGGAAACAGAAATTTGTAGATGGAGAAGGTTTGATGCATGTGTTGATATTTGTTCACCTACCATGAGATGAGATAGCAATATGGAATAAAAGAGAAGTGTTTGATGTGCTCCAGAGGTCCAGAAGTTTTGGAGACATTGATGAAGATTTTTTATATACACCTACCAAATGGAAGAAACTCTAGACACGTAGAATACTTCTCAGATTTCATGATCTCTATAAAAGTTACCTGAAATTTTCATAAAGATTAATGGTGAAAAAAACGTTCTGAATAGATCCCTAAAAACATGAATTATGCTTTGATCAAGGATTTCACCCACATTGAGAATACTCGCAGGAAGGCTGATTTCTTAATCATTTATCACCTGTTTATAACAATACTCCAACCTGGTGAGTTTAATTGCCTTCTCTGATGGCTTTAATTTCTTACTGGAACAGGCCTTCCAAGATCATGCTTCCATGCCTCTGGCAGTTTCAATCCAATTTTTGAGATTGCTCTCTTCAAACATTAGTTTATCACACTGAACTCTTGTAATAATGTATATAGAAGTCTAGAACCTCGAAGTTCTTTAGATTTCTTTTTTAAATTGCTAAGATTTCTGTCAACTCCAGCACAGTGCTTTTGCATCACTTGTTTTTTCACGTATGAAAAATAAATAAATAGCACTAATTACATCTGTTTTGAAATTATTCTGTGTCTTTATTTAAATCAACAAATAGAGTACTTAATGTGTGTTTGGACTACCCCATTCATGTCGCAAAATTCTGCTGATTCTTACTTTTTCTTTTTTTGGTATAAGTTATGTTGTTACTGCTGATATCCTAAATTTACTTACTGTTTCATTGCAGGAGTTTACCCGGGATTTCATCCCTTGCTTGGACTGCAATATTATACCTGTGGGAAGCTTGAATGGTTAGAATCTTTGCCTAGCTTTTAATTGTATATTTTCAAGATGCTGTAATTGATTCCTCACAACACCTAATCTTCTATGTAACAAAGATAAAAGTTGTGTTTGTTTATCCAGAGTTTTTTTCTCAGTATTCAGAACTTACTACACAAAATAGCTGACATTATTGCCATTTGGAATAAGCATGAGAGTGAAACTGCATGACCTCTTGATATTTAACTGCTAGTACTTCTAATATAATGTCATGGAAATGTATTTGTATACTCCGTTTAGTGTTGAGGTGCTAGGGTGTAGGACATGTATAATCCATGGAAAACCTTCAGTTGAAGAATCTTCTTGGAACTATAATAGAATCTTACGGGTTCCATTAGTTGCTATATGGGACCTCAGTTGAAGAATTTCTCATTGTGGTTGCAAAGCAAGCATGTTCAGTTCCATGACTTCACAATTAGACATGTGGCTCCGGGAATTGCATATATTTGTGATGTTTTAGTTGACACAATATCCACATGTTTGACAAATTTCTTTTCACTTCAGACTCTTATAAACTATCCGAAAGCTGAACTGGAGAAACTCTATTTGATGTATATAACGTTTATGCTCTGACGCAATGCATCTGATGCTGCCTCTAGTTTTGCAAAGTAATTTATTCCACACACTGCATATCTTTTATTGCTCTTCCTCCCTCCCTCTGGCCCTCCCGTTATATTTAGAATCTTGACTTGTTCAGTGAGTATGACTAACAAGGCATTAGGAACACCTCTGCTACCAGTGGTCCAGTGATAGGAAGCAGCAAATGTTCTTGTTATGCTAGTCTTGTTATGACTAATAGGACCTTCCACCTATTTTTTCCTCATAAAGAATCTTAGTCATTTTACTTTGAACTTTTAATATCACAGGTTTCTGGGCAACACGGACAGTGCGATAGAATCACTGACGAGGGCAGTGGATATCCTGAAAATTACTCATGGGACAAAGACGCCTTTCATCAAGGACCTCTTGTTGAAGTTGGAGGAAGCGCGTGCTGAGGCTTCTTACAAGCTTTCATCTAAAGATGAGTAACAAGGTCTTTCTTACACGAACCTGAGGCATTCCTAAGAAATACATGAGCTTGGGGTGGTTAATAGCTCCGTCGAGATTCAGTCACCGCAACAATTTTCACATTGGATTCACTCTGGTACAATTCATCTCCTAAAAATCTTTTATTACTACCCTCACAACCTCGCCCATTGGTGTTGTTCCTCTGTAATCTCCCTGCTCTTTATCAGCATTCAAAATTTTGGCAATAATCAGATGTGCTAAATTGTTAAATGGATACCCCTAAGAAAACCGTTTGGGCTTATACTTTACTGTGTGGACGATAAAGAAATGCCACAAAAAAATAGGACTTATGGAACAATCTTGACAGTAGATCTTAACCGAGGGTGTAAGTTGCCAAAACTTGGTAGTTTAGGATGTGAGTTGTCAATGTTGATAATTTATGATGTATATTGTAAAAGCAGTGGTAACTTGGGGGTGCGTTTTGATAATGTTTTGTTTAACTATTTTTTTTTTTTCTTTCCATAGTCTTCCAATTATTGATTGGTTGTGTTTGGGTAGTGAGGTATTTTGAGATATTCTGTAAATAGTGGTGAAAATGTAATGAAAAAGTAATGATAGAATATTAAATAGTAGTGAATAGTAGGTAAAAAGTAATAATAAAAGGAAAAATATAATTGTAAGCGATTCTTCACACTAATATGCGCACCCATTCGATATGATTGGTCAGAAAGTAGATTTTATTGAAAACAGTGCTAATTTGAATTTAGAATATGAAGACAACAATATTAATACGTAGATTGGTACGCAAACTTGCTTGTACATAATAAATTAATAAATAGTAGTACTGAGTACCCAAGCTAGGCCAAGCTGCCAAATTTTGCTTCAGAATGATGAGGAGAATTTATCTTGCAATTATTTTCATGTGTTGTAGGAAAAGGAACCATAGTCTTTTACCTGTCACGTTACTTAAAATTCCTTTCATTTTCAGAAATTTCAAGGCACACACTCATTGCAACTAAGCTATTATTAAGATTGTTAATTTTTAACATGATCTATGAAATTGACACGAAATTTGAAAAGAAATAAAGTTGAATAATCTTAATTGTCTAATTAAATAGGTTGAACTTGACACGACACGACACGAGACGCATATTCGTCAAGATAAATTGTCAACTATTATAATTACTTACCTAATATCAAACAAGGCGATAAAAGATAAGAGAATGAAATATATTAAAATCCTAGTAGAGTAGTATAGTGCTATGCACGTTAGACCGAAGCCATATTACAAATGTTATGGACATGGAAAGACATTTTTAAGATACCGGAGCAACTCGTTCTAACCAAATGAGTAAACAGACGCCATTTTATATCCTTTTTCATTGTTCTTTCTTTATCTTTGGAGAGTGATACACTTCTATACAATACCGATGAAATGACACCCCCATATACTCTTTTGTAGAGTTATGTGCATTGCCATCTCTCTTTCCCAGGAATAGATTACGAGTAACACTACAGCCACAGCTGGGAGCTCCTATTAGTGTATTTTATATGTTTTTTTTTTCTCTTTTTTTACATACATTTTTTTTAATATTTTTAAATATTTCTTTTTTAAAAAATCACAATATCATTAAAAAATAATTTCTTAATCACGAAGTAAAAAAAAAAAAAAAAAGACCTTTTCATACATTATATAGCCACATATAAAGGCCTTTTCATCACATTCCAAGCTCACGGTGGTCAATCTCTATGTCATTTACACTTGCAGTCCTAAACAATATCAAACAACGGTTTCCATTTAAGTTTGAGACTTTCAAGTTCTGACTTTTGTTTTTCCCTCTCCCCTTTCTCACTCTGAACACAAAATAATAACCATCTCTCATTTGTGCTGATATGAGTAGGGGAGGAGCTCCTCTTTCCCCCTCATCTCCCTTCCTTTTTCCCCTCTCAAAGTTTAAAAGCCATTTTTATTAAGCTTTTCTTTTTCTTTTTGTTTTTTCCGATACAGGGAAGATGACTGATCTATCATCTTCTCGATATCTCCACAAAATTCTTAGGTTAGATAAACCACACATCATTTTAACATGCGTGTAAGCCTCATGTGTCTCCCAAAGTGGGTGGTGGAGTTCATGCACTCGCCCATTTTCAAGCCTTCTAATGCTACACATGTCACTCTATAAGCTTTTTGGCCTTAAATCTTTAAGATCTAACTATCCATGTCCCACTACAGCTGGAGTCTCAGATATCGACAAATCTTCAAACTGTTTGTATTCACTCATCTTACTACTTTCTCCAAAGACTAGAGTCAACGTATTCTATCTCTAGAGATAACTTGAAAGTTAATGATCTATTACTGCTTGCAAACCACTATCACACCCTCGTCGTGACCATCATGCAATTTCTACCCACCATATCAAAGCCCTGGGTATGAGTAATGAGAGCCACACAAGTCTTGTTAGACTAGGAGTGTGGAAGTTGTGCGGTAGGCATCATGTAATGGATCTTGGCTCTTTAACTTGTTCTCTTACCAAAGACTGGAATTGGAAATGTTCTTCAAATCCTAAATATTGCAGCAAACCCAAAACTATAGTAGAAACCTTGAACATGCCTTTCATTAGATTGTTAACCTAAACAATCTCCATGCAGGTGGGCTTCTCTAGCTCTCTTGGTTCATATAGCAATTTATTGGTCAAGAAAACGTGGAATTTGGACTATTTATTTACATGTGGGAGAGTAGTTTTAGAGCCACAAACACTCCTTTTGGACAACACACCTTAGAAATATAAAACTTGACGTAGAAAAGATTTATTTATAAGTTCGTCTATTAAAATATCAAACATATCACTGATATAGAAAATGTGTATTGAATAGCGTAAAATGTTCAATAAATACGATAAGAATAATTTCAAATATCTGCATTTAAAAAGAAGGACAAAAATAACAAATCATATGTTGATGTGTGATGTGAATAAAGTATGCATTTCGCTTTCTCTACAATGAAATTCATAAACTTTAGCAGATTTTAATTTACTTCGACTTATTGAGTTGCATAAATTCTGGATTTTCTTTTCTGAACATAAAGTCTGTATTTTCATTTTCCCAATAAAAATGCAATTACATTAGACCCAGAAAAAAAAAAAAATTCCATGGAAATTAGTATATTAAATCTTTATTTTGAAATGGCATTTGGATTCATGTTCTGGTAATTAAAGTACTTACAAGCTTTATCCTACAGCATATGGTATGGTATGGCATGATTTTGAGGCAAAAGGAATCTAAATAAAAGCAGCTTTTGACGATGAGAGGCACACCATTATGGTGCAATTAGTGAGTACCTTAATGTCTGTGCTCTTCCCTAACCCCAAAACGGTCACCAGCTTGGCCTTCTCTGGTACCCCACCCCACCATTAATTGCTGTTGGAGTTCGAGTTTCATGTCCCAAAGAAAAAAGGGAAATGGGAAAGTCGGAACCCAATATTTTCTATTTTCTATGTATATTTGATAATATTTCATAAATAATATTATCAAAACCATGCTGATCATCTCCTATTCATTAAATTATTCAAATTTAGGATACGTCTTTAGACTATTATATTATGGTGATAAATGTGAGTCTCGAAATTTGCAAACTATAAAACATAGAAAAAGTTAGTAATAGAGTAATGCTACATACAATCGTTAAGTGTGTAAGCGCTGTGCAGTATCTTTGAAAAAGAATGGAGTTTACTATTAAAAAATTATTATTTATACATGAATCCCGTATTTATTTATTTTTTTCAAAATGATTGTCTGGTGCTTGCGCACTCACAATTATAGCTATCATTTTTGAGAGACTCAAGTCTTGCGAGTGGCCCTTAGGCATGACATCACTTCTGCCTGTTCTTGTAAGTCTGCAACCGTGTGAGATGTTTGAGAATCCAATCCTTGGTTTAATACAATATTAAGAGTTCTCTAAACATAAATATTTTTTAATGTGTCAATAAGATAATTTGTAAACAAAAAACTTTTACTTTTTTTTTAAAAGAAACTTCTCATTAATAAAACAGATCAATTACAGAGTTTGTCAAACAAGACACTACCTGAGACAAACCCAGGACTCTCCTCCATCATTACAATCTCATCACTATAATTAAAACTAAACTTAGCTAATTTGTGTGCAATACCATTTCCTACTCTTGGTACCCATACTACCTTTCAATCTTGTCTTCTCTTAAGCAATTCTTTGATATTATCCACTACTTGCCCAAACCAAAGCCAATTCTCTTCTTTACTATTGACTACCTTCACAACACTTTGTGCATCACCTTAAAAAATGACATTGCTCAAATTAAGTTCATGGCACAATACCATTGCTCTAAATAATGCCAAGCATTCAGCTAACACTGGTTTAAACTTTTTTTAGCGAGGAGTGTAACCAAAACTTCTACTTCACAGTCCCGGACTATAACGCCAATACCCATTTCATGAATATCTTCACGTAATGCTGCATCCCAATTGGCCTTAATGTAACCTGCTAAGGGTCTTTTCCATGTTCTAGTGTTGTTTGAACTGCTAAGGGTCTTTACTTGAATACAATAAATTCAACACCAATTGACCCATGCACTGAGTAAAAGGTTTTGTAATTCAATGCCAATTATGCCAGCATAAATTTTGATAATACAACAATTCACTAACATTTTAGTGTAAAAAATTATTGAATTCCCCTAATTGTGAAAAGAGTAACTTGAACAAATGATATGGGTATCATGTATTTCATCTTATGTAAATGGGGCTTTGTTTGGGAATTGAGAGTCCACAATAGAATTAGAAGGAATGGAATGGAAAGTATAAGAAAAAAGAAAGAAAATGGAATGGTTGAGTTTCATATAAAGTATGAAATATTATAAGCAAGTGATTAATAATGTTCTTGTTAGGTATTAAATCAAAATTAGAGCTTCTAATCATCAAAGATCCAGGAAACTTGTGGTGATTTGTTTGTCGAAGTTTTTGGTAATTATTTTTCTCATAAACATGAGAACTCTGACATAATATCATGCAAGAAATGCTTATTCTTACTTCCATATAATTGATGTGGAAGCTTTAACATGAGAAAGTATTGATATTTGGACTTTTTTTTTTTTTTTAATAATTGTAATGGATTTCACAGCAAATGATATGTGTTTACTGATCATCAACTTGTAATTAGTATTAGAACTCCTAATGTAATATAAGTGGAGTCAACACTCATTACTTTAACCTTTTGGATTTAGTAATGTATTAACATATGATAATAACAGGAATGTTGCATACAAGTATTAAGCTTTTAACTAAGAAAAAACAAGAGTAATACTATATGCATTTGTGGAGTGTGCAAGCGTCGTGCGGTCGCTTTGAAAAAAAGTGAGATTCATTATTAAAAAATTTTTTTTTTTTTTATGTGGGTTCTGTATTTATTCATTTTTTTAAAGTGATTGCATAACGCTTGAGCACTCACGGCTACAATTATCATTTTTTAAAAAACAATGACAAGTGGTAAAAGACATTGCTTTTATATAATAATATAGAAAATAACATATGCCAACCCTTTAGAAGAGTTGATTCCATTTAACATCATCACCATCCAATGTATACAATCTTGGGCACTCTATCCTAACTCTTTGGATGCATTATTAATTGAGCAATAAAGATAGTCCATTTGTTGTGTTAATGTGTGGGACCCATATCCATTCCTTCTCTTGTGGTAATACCAATTCAACAATCTCTTTTTGCAATTCAACGGTCAGATGAGTATCATTAACAAGGTCTTTCTTGGTGCAAATTTAATACAAATCAAAATCTGTAAATATCAAAGAGCCCCCCACAAGTCCCAAATCTATACCAACTTTATAACAAAGGGAGCTCTTCTGCAGCTACACTCTCCCCACAGCTGTTTCATTATGTCTATTAAAGCATCTTAGATGATGTTTCAGAAAAGCTGAAACAGAACCCAAAAACTCAACATTTGTTTAGCTCCGATTCAGTTTGACCATTTTTACATCTCATTTTCAATGGCTAAACCCAAAAACCAAACAAAATCTACCAACCATATCCACCAAAACCAAAACCAAAACCAAAACCAGCAGCCCCTAAAATCTGAGAAATCGCCCTCTTGGTCAGTTGTAAGAGGCCTATTGACCTGTAAAGATCTCCAAACACAGCAAAAGCATCATCAACAACTGCAACAACAAAAGCAGCAACAAAAGCGGCAACAGCAGCAGCAAGAGCATCGACAGCAGCAACAAGAGCAAGCCCTGGAGGTGACTGTAAATGCCAAGAAATGCAAGAAAATGAAGTGCTCTGGTTCGCTCTGTAGCAACACAAAGGTCATGCACAGACCTGAAACCGGATCCCCAGAAGTCCGCAAGAAAAGGTCCCCCACAATGGGTTCGAGTAGAAATGATGCTTCTACCAGATCCCTGAAACCTCCTCTGCATGAAGTCAATGGGGTTGTTTCCTCTACCACTTCTTCGTTCTCTGCATCTTCTAATTCATCCATTGGTGGGTCTTTTAGAGGAATGCCTTTCAGTAGATTCTCTGGCTGCTATGAGTGTAGAATGGTGGTAGATCCTGTACTTGGTTTCACCAGAGACCCTTCTCTCAGGGGTAGCATCTGTTCTTGCCCTGACTGTGGTGAGATCTTCATGAAAGCTGAAAATCTGGAGCTTCATCAAGCTGTCCGGCATGCAGGTATTTCACAATACATTCTTCCTCTATAGTTCCATGTCAAGAAGAAATACATTTTTGGTTAAAATACATCTTGGTTCGCTAATTACTGCCGATTTCATACGTGAAACTCCAATCTTTATTCAACCCATGAAACTAAATCGTCATTATCAAGTTCTCAATCCCCTAATATGTGCACAGTATCTGAACTGGATCCTGAAGACACAAGCAAGAACATAGTGGAAATCATTTTCCAGTCAAGCTGGCTGAACAAACAAACTCCCATCTGCAAAATTGACCGCATCCTGAAAGTCCACAACACCCAGAGAACCATCTCGAGATTCGAGGATTATAGAGACTCCATTAAAGCCAAGGCCACCAAACTCCCCAAGAAACACCCACGCTGCATAGCAGACGGCAACGAGCTCCTCAGGTTCCACTGCACCACCTTTGTCTGCTCACTGGGGCTGAACGGCTCCTCCAATCTCTGCAAGTCAATCCCACAATGCAATGTATGCAGCATCATAAAGAATGGCTTCAAGGTTGCCGGAGAACCAGCCGGAGGAGCTGTTGAGAATGGGATCCTGACAACTGCGACGAGTGGGAAGGCGCATGACAAAGCTGGAGCGCTGGTGGAGGATAGGAATGACAAAAAGGCGATGCTGGTTTGCCGGGTGATTGCGGGCAGGGTGAAGAAGAACATGGAGGGGAGTGAGGAGGAGTACGACTCTGTCGCGGGGGCTGTGGGGCTCTATTCCAATCTGGAAGAGTTGTATGTGTCTAATCCCAAGGCTATTTTGCCTTGTTTTGTTGTCATCTACAGAGAGGTTGTAGTGTAATCTGATAAAAACACTGTTCTTTTCTTGCTTTCTCAGTATCTGAGAATCTTTTTGTCTTGATTTTAGTCTGCCGTTTTACTTGGAAAAACATCTTGTAACCGTTGTATCTACTTCACTCCAAATGGATAACATCCATTTAGTGTAAAATATCAGATGTTTAATCATTTCACTTATCGTTCTAATTGCTAAGAACATTAGTATTGGTCTATGTATATGCATATGTAAAATCATATTTGCATAATATGACTTTAAAATCTTTCACATTAATTTATACATATCTAAATATTTAGCTACCTATGAACAGTATTTATCCAAATTTGGATAACCACTACACCCTATAAATTATATTTTAATCATTATTTCTTTCTTCTCCCACTCTCTCTCTTACGATCTTTTCATTTTCTCCCTCCTTCAACAACACAACAAACATTCACTTGCACATTCATTTTATTATTATAATATATTATATTTTTTTTTTCATTTTATTATATTTTTAATATAATATATAAAAAAATTATATTTTTTATTATTGCATTTGTATTATTAATGTCAAATGTATGTAGTGGATGCTAATTGTAAAATATATATAAAAAAAAATTGATTTTAGCAAAAAAATAATAATATTTTATTATTATTTTGTCTCAAATATGTATAAGTCAATGTGAGAATTTTGCTTGAATGGTAAAGTGAATATACAAAAGAGCTGATTTTGCATATGCATATGTATAGACCAATACTAATGCTCTTAATAATACCATTCATTTCAATTGTGAGATGGAGAAAATATTGCTCGCTCATTTGGGTGTGAGACGTGAATATAATATATTAACAGCAATATCATTCAAGGAGACTGAAAATATTGAACAAGGAAGATTTCTCATCGATAATTGTTCAGTGGTATTGTTTTCTAGCTTGAACCGAGTTGGGAGGGGTTCTAGATTTTCTCATCAAGTTCCATCCTAGTTCTACAATCATTTTGCCTCTTGTTTTGTACTCATTGTCTTATGACTTGGATTTCCTTGGTCTTTGGTGAAGAGTGTTCTGTTTGGTTACGCAGTTCAAATGAGATGAGATTTTTTGTTAAAAGTTGAATAAAATATTATTAGAATATAATTTTTTAATATAATTTTTATTTTGAAATTTAAAAAAGTTAAATTGTTTATTATATTTTATGTGAGAGTTTAAAAAAATTGTAATAATTATATGAGATGAGATGAGATGAGATAGTTTGATTTTATCTAACCAAACCAGCTATATTAATCAAACTAGAATGGACCACCAACAAAACTCACCTATTATTGAAGTGGTCTCGGTGTGTGTCTTGTTCTTGAATATCACAATGGCATCTTTCCAATTATTTAAGAATCAATAAACTAAAACTAATGGGATCCAAATTCTCATTAATTTATTATTTGTAATTTGGACGAGTGTATTTGAGAATTAAGAAATTAGAATATTGTTACTGAAAAAGATGGTAACTATAATGATCTATAGTGACAATGACTTAAGGATAAGAGTTGTATGGTATTATTTTGTTGTTAATAAGAAGGATTAAGGTGACAATGATAGTGATGGGGAGGGGACACAAAGAAAATTATTATTCTGGTGGTGATAGTACAATGAAGACGATTGGAAAAGTTGTAATGGCAGCATAAAGACATTGCTAATGATGTAAAGATAGTAATAGTGGTAATGATAACAATGACTGTGTGATATTCCAAGCTAATAGCGATTATGCATGGATGGTGGTAGTAATGTTGGTGTAAGTTATGGTAATAACAATGATATTGATTTTAAGCAACTTTATCTGATCATTGACTCTATGTGAATAAACAAACTGAGAGGGATACGGGCGTTCGTGTACATTGACATTCACATGAATAGTAATTTTCAATTATTTGATTTTATATTAAGAAATTATGTGAGGATGATGAATAAACAATACTGATAAGAATACAGGCGTCTGTGTGCACTGGCATTCACGTAGACAGTGATTTTCAATTATTTGATGCTATACTTAGAAATGATGTGAGGATGATGAATAGTTCTTATTGATTATGGGTTATGTCCGAGTCAAGGCACGAGATTAACTAGTCGAGTTTGCTATACAAGTCATGCTATAAAGAAGGGTGGAGAGAAATGAGTTATAACACCACATCACATGCACATGCTATTAAATGTGTGGGATCACAAGAATAGCAACGACTCAAAAGACCTATAATTGCTTGCAAGGAACGAAAGGTGAGAAAGATGACTTGCATAGGACCATGGTATTAAATGTGTGGGACAAGAATTGCAAGGACTCAAAAAAGACACCTATAAATGCTTGCAAAGCAAGAAAGGTTGCCTGGATCTATGTCCTAGATTAACCTGGTAGCAGCAACAATCACATGCAGAGACCATCATATTCGTGGTCCAAGAACAGCAACAATTTCCTCGAACAGTTGCCGTGCATCATTTAGCATCCTCTAGTATCAGTTACCCACGATTCCCTCCTGCACCCAAGACATTCCAAGGCGGAACGGTTTTGAGTGGCGCATGCCCATGACCATATAAATTTGGCAGTTTTCAGGGTGTGCGTGGGCATTTTGTTCTGTGGTTTTTTGTATTTTATCCTGGATTAGCGGTCGGGCGTGAGTTGTTGGTTTTTGTGGTACGTTTCTATTCTTATTTTACTGATTTTCTGCCTTCTGTTTTGTACTCATTGTCTTATGATTTAGGAGTTTTGTCTCCATCTTCGGTGCCAAAAGCTAAGCAACTCGGCATGGGCTTAACTAGCAAGTTTCATAATCAAAGATTGCACCCAAAATATTTAAATGGCAAAATAAGCACCAATGCTTTGAGGGGTTAGAGTTGAGCACTATTTTTGGGTTTCCACCTTGTTTCAAAATTCTCTCCATCCAAACATCTTGTATATGTAAGAAAATTTCTAATTAATATATATATATATATATGATGACTAATGTGTCAACAATTTGTATTTAGAAGGATAAAGTTAGAATTTTAATGTCTTGTATCTAATGGTCAAAGAAGTGACCATGTGCCTCTCTATCTTTGTTAATTCTGATTCAGATCTTGTAATCTCTCGATTATTAAATGGCCACATGTCCGAATCAGGTGCATTAGGGTTAAAGAAATGAGTCAGCCTTATAAAAGGCCATGTGATGGTTACTATAGATGCAGGAAAAATTACGGATACACTTTGAGAGAGGCTTCGGGAAACCGAGTTAGGTTTTGAGAAAGAAACTTGTAAATCAGAGAGATTGAGAGAGTTAAGGTCATGATGGTGGCCTGAATCTTGTAACCTATACATCCGTTGCGATTTGAAGCTTGAATAAGATGATCTCTGGCCAATTCTCTCTGTGGATGTAGATCCGAAAAGATCGAACTATGTTAAATCCTCGCGTTCTTGATATTTTTGTTCTATTTTCTTATTTTCTATCTGATTGTATTTTCTGTTTATGATTTCTTGAATCAATCTTGGTATTTGTTGCGTTACTTGGTGTTTCAAAGAAACCCTAATTTACATCAATATATATAATCATTTGTCCAGGCTTTTGTGAAAAACAAAATAATTTTTCGAGCAACTCATCAAAAATCTCTCGCAAGAATTTTCTTAGAATTGTTAAGTTTATAAAGAGAATTATAAAAAGAAAACTTACAAGTTAGCGTGAATTAATATAACATGTCAGATTGTAAACATTTTTTTAGTATAAGGCAGATATAACCTCTAACGTACCATATCAAACTACGTCTATTTATAAAATAAGTTTTTCTTTTATAATTCATTTTCTGAACTTATCGTTTCACAAATTGTGTTCAAACAACTATTCAAATATATCTATCCGTATTTACAATCACAAACACAATATGCCACATTTTGTAGAATTGTTGTTCTCCATCTTAGATTTTATTATCTCTAACTATATCAACTAATATGCCACATTTTAATTGATTTTTTATTTAAGTAAATGACATATAAAGATGTTTTAACTGGAGCTGATAGGATCTAGGATGAAAAATAGTATTTTATTTTTTATTTTTTATTTTTTTCTCCCAAGAAGATTTTAAGTGAAGAACTAAAAACAAGCAGTCAGTGTATAAAAGAGGGCATAGGAAAGAAGTCGAAAACTATATAACGGATCTTTTCTGAAAGGTTATTTGAAGTAAATGTCACAAAAAAGATACATAAAAATAAAATATCAAATTGATATGATTAGGTGTAATATATTAGATGTATTTTATAATAAAAAGATTTTACAATGGAAAGTATAACATAAGTTATATTAGTCAAGGACGCTTCTACTATGCTGCTCAGCTTTTACCGTTGGGCGAGCTCTTAGTGCAATTTTTTTTTTCAAACATCTTTAAATATTTAAAAAAAGAATTTACTAGTAATAACTTTTTTAAATATTTAGAAAATTAAAGAAAAAAAAAATTAAAATGTACACAAACTAGCATTTTCCATTAGTTAATGACTTTGTTTTGGTAAGATCTTTTTATCAATCAAGTATTCAGTTCGCTTGTTTAAATGGGCTCAATAAGTCGAGGATGTGCACAATAAGATCATGAAATATAGGATAGATGCCATGGATGAGTACTAGAAATCCAGCTCTAGTTCATTGTCTATTATTTGATTAGCTTGTCATTAGACCGAGTCTGGTTCGGTTCCAGACAACAGGGGCCAAAACAAGTTTCTGCCGGTAAGTTCTTTGAAGCTGCAAGGAAAGACTTCAACCATTCCATGCGTGAAAAACAGAAGATCAGAATACTAATGCCGAAGACTGCAGAGGGAAACAAAGACACTGAAATGATTGAGACATGGGAAAGAACTTTTATTGGAGACAATAGCTCAACACAACATGATTGAGGGATCTATCTGTCTTTATGCATTTCAACAGTGACAACATGAGGTGCGGACCCACCTTGTTTAATTCCTTTTGTTTGCTTTGATTTCTGTTGAGTCAAGCTCAGTCAGCTGGACTGGGGCCTTGTTGCCAGGACCAGCTTTAATGGGTGAATTCCCTACATTACTACCATACATGGAAATGGAGTTTTGCTCCCAACCATCTATGGATTTGTTTGAGTTATATTGACCGAGCTGACTAGGCAATAGCTTTTATGGCTGGGAAAGAGAAAGGAAAAGGGAAGAAATCAAAACAAAACATATTGCCATGTCAGAAAAAAAGAAAATGAATTTACCAAAGGCAAGTCAAAATTTCTATTCTTTTATCGTCTTGCCTCTCTCAATAACCCTCTAGTTTTTCACTAGCTATTAACTATATATTACACAGTAGAGTACAGACACAAGATAAACAATTTTGCAAGTGCCACACGTCCTGATGATTAAATCTATCTCTTTCGATCAATTTAATCTTTTGAGATAAGTGATAATTTTACATAATATCAAAATATACATGAATTTAAACTTTTAAAATAAGTGATGATTTACTTGAGCGAGAATGCTTGTCCAGTTGAGGGTCCACTCCATGTTTAGCTTTCATGGACTTAAAAATATGGTCCATGCCTCTTCAACCAAGTCAGCATCATGTCTACAGGCAGAAAGAACACCTGTAAAGGTAATTTCATTTTGCTTCAAACTCAATCCTACCATCTCCACAGAGATGTTTACTTGCTTCCATTGATCTTCCATCATGCCAACACCCCCACAATGGTCCCAGTCTCCTACACAAACTATCCTTTTTGGCATAGAATCAAACAAAGCCAACTCATCTACTTCAAGATCCATGTTGACCATATCTCTGAACAGGGAAAAGGCTAGCAAGCTTAAGCCCTTTTAGCACACCCTGTGATCAAATCAGACTAGGCTACAATATCTTCTGAAGCCCATTAAATAATCCAATTGCATCCTTTATATTTCAAGGATGTATCTTGCTTAGAGGGGAAAAGAAGGATAAACACCACCGTTGAGTTCTGTTGAAGGAAGGAAGTATTATGGAATGGAGAGAAATTCAACTCTAGTATATTTCCTCTCATTATATCGAAACATTCACATCTTTTGATCCCAAAAGCACCAGGAAAAAAAAAAAGAACAGAAGAAAAAAGGAAGTATCACATCAACGTCATGCAGATTTCATCTCATTACACAAAATGATGAGCAAGATAACAAAAATGATTGGCAAAGTTGTAATGCCAAGGACGAACGTAATATTAATGACACTTCATGTATAAACCCTTTTAAGGTTAACAATCACAGAGACAAACTATATCATACTGCAAAAGGCTCGGAACTCACAAGTTCTTCCTGAATGATAGGGTTAGTGATATCTCCTCATGCACATCGAAGTCTAGCAATGTTCCCATCTTGGTCAGTTCATACTTTAGGCTCCATAAATAACCCATGCCAGATGAGAGATCCAGTATCTCCATGTAGAAGGCAGAAGACTGAAGAGTAACATGGAATGAGGAATTCCTCGTGAATCAGAGTTGAAAAGCCTGTCTCGCCTGAACTGTAATGGGCTGGTATAAAAATCAAAGACAATAACCAAAGCCCACTTGTACAAGAAAATCATATATGTTTGGCAGCAGCACGAGTGATAAATACTAATTAAGTTTGGTTTGCCATCTCATGCCTCATGGATTTCAGTTGGTAATTAGAGAATGTAGAATTTGGATTCATTAGGTTCTTGTCGGATTTCTGGAGACATCTGCATTCTGGTAAAGGGTACGTGTACACGGAAGTTTTTCTGTTTAATTTTCTCACTCTTGGTATCATGATGCCCTTGCGGTCACTTTCATTGAGCATTTCTTTCATCTGATCCTTGAAAGCTTTCCAGCTGCAATACCAGTATTAAAAAAATTTACATGAAACCCCTAAACGTCAAGTTCGAAAGCATTGATCTGATTAACTATTCCATACACTCAGACCTATTAACTTAAGACAAAGGCTCTTGCAGACTAACTCGGGCATAAATTTCACAAATACTACAATTACAAAGCACTCATATTAAGGGATGGAGATGACCTGAGACCCATGTCCTGCAGTAGAACAGCAAGCTTTCGTTTATCAGGCATAATGGTCTTAGCATGTCCATCGTAGAGGAATCTTCGGTGACCCATCAGAAAATGCGGGAAGTTTCCACCCTGAGTAGTCACAAAAACCTCACTAGACAAGCATACTATGTAGTCCAGAGCTGCCAATCTTGAAGAAAATCCCTACCAAAGGAGAAAATGAGTATTAGAGCAAGGTCGTTGAAGCTTATGCCATCAGCCAAACACATGGCAAAGAAAAAACCATTAGTATAAGTATTTGAGCAAACCTTATCTTATTTCATTATTGCCATCTATCCAATTCTTTCATCGAGTCAAGTTAGTTTAACAGCCAAAAATGCATACTCGAATCTTGTCACTTGTTAAATTTTATAGGTATAAATTGGTGAAAATCATATTCACTGATTGAACTGTCAGGCATTAGCATCATAAAAACCCAAAATTTACTGTTATAATATGTATCTTGTGCAAACCAATGCGGCAAAATCACCTAGCTTGTAATTGAGTGTGGCCTTTTTGAACCCAGTCAACAGTAAATGTTCGTAATCCCCAATGTTGATTTTTAAATGGATTGGACCAAGTTCCAACCAATGAACCATCTATCCATATCACTAGCCTTAAAATTGGAGAAACCTTTTCAATAATAAGAAGGCATCACCACAATTTAATGATTTATCCAGAAATTATTACTAGTATACCTAAAGATGAAAATACCAAATTTAATGGAGTAGATTCTCCAAGTCACCAGGACTATTTGTAGGTAAAGACTCAGACAAATTGTCAAAGTGTACAAGAGTTCACCTCATAAGTAGCAAGCTCTTCTGGGGTTGCAAGAGATTCCTTTGTGTGGAGATGGGGAAACATCTTTAGCAGAGGAGCTAAATGTCTTCCTGCTTGGTATATTTTCCCTGATGCCAGATAAATTGAAGTGTCATTACCAAACCCCATGCCACGTAGAATCATCCCAACCTACACTGACAAGAAAAAACAACATCCAAGATTAAGGGTTATTATAAACTTTGACAAATTAAAGATTATAGGTAGAGTTCAAACTTCAAAGCCCCACCCCCCTGTTTAACCTCAAAACCCAAGTGCTGTACGGTACTTCTCGCATCCCTGTTGCAGCTCTAACTTTAACTTTAACCAAATATTGTTACATGTACTACAAGAAAAGTCATGAAGGCTGAAAATCTAATAGAACTGGTTCTGAAAATCTAAAATACGAAACTCGATTTGCCTACCAAGCGAGAGAGAAGGGGGGTCAGGTTGGGTCGGGGGGGGGGGGGGGGGGGGGGGGGGGGGGTCGGAAGAAGAAGAAACTGGACTTGAAATATCAAATCCATCAGGATTATCTCAAATTTGAAGTTCTAAAGGTCATATTGCAATAAAAGTAGCTTATGTAAAGGGTACCTCCAACGGAGATAGTGGGCATTTTCCAGTGATTCGATTGAGACTTGGTAGAATGATACGATCTTTTCGTTTGAACTTCCCCTTCCACCCTTTTTCACGAACTAAATCCATTTCAATTTTTTCAGACTTTCCTCCATCATACACACAGCATGAAAAGGCCACCATGTCCTACAGGTATTAAGCAAGCACATGTAGCTTAATTGTTCTTAACCACTTAAAATTAGAAGTACCAAATACTAGATCAGAATACAATGATAAATAAGCATTAGTACCTCTTCAAAGCGGAGGTGAACGGAAACATACTTCCCACCAGTCCTTGAGCTCTTCTCAATCATTCTATTCACTAATTTATTTGCAAGAGTTGAAATGGGAGAAGAGAACCTCAATGCTTCATAGTTGGTGAGGCATCTCAGAGATTGAATATGAGGTGGGACATTCATTGCCAATCTATTAGCAAAGGGGGCCAAGCGGATAACCCTGCATCAAAAAAATAATCAAGCAAAAGCAACCTAGAAGTTTCAACGGGCGGTAGACAGATTAGGTCAATCTACAAGGTTCATTACATAAATTGTCTGCTATAGCTCAGTTGGCTGATACCATTCTCTCTGAGAGAGAAGAGTTTTCACAGTTCCAATTTGGTAGAGGATATCATGAAATATTAAAAGGGTTTGACCCATACCCTTGCTTCTGCAAGACAGGATAAACTTCTCCCAAGTAATAATTGACAGAAGCCCAAGCTTGGACGCGGAAGGTTGGTACATTAGTAATGTTGTAATCATGTCTTTCCATCAATGCCTCGGGTAGCTTTTTCACCACTTTCACATAGTCCTCAAGGGTAGCTATGAAATGATCTTCATCATATATGTCACCAAACTCACTGTAAAAAAATTATTATGTTGTCAGTTTTGTGTGTGGGTTTAGACAACAACGCATTTGAAAAAAAGAAAGTGCTACAGCCACAAAGAGATCCTACAAAAGTAAATTCACAAATTGACGTGGCTTCATATAATACGTTAAATCTACTTTACAATAAAAGTAGTTTTACAACCAAATGTACCACATCAGCCCACGTAAGTTTGTGGGATCTCTTTGAGGGCTAAAACATTTCTCTTTGAAAAAAATAAAACTATGTCCTTAGGGCAAAAAGAGACCTTAAGAGCACACCCAGAATCCTCATTATGCCGTATATCTCTAAATTTACAGTGCATTTCTGGCATGCTTTTTGGTATGTGTTCTATGCCATTTGATAGGGGCCATATATTAACTCAAAAACTCAAGTTTAACCTCTAAAAACATTACTGATCATTCGTAGGCATACAAATATCCCAAGTTCCCAACACTTGGTAGCAAAACTTTTTTTTTTTATTTTTTTTCTGTAAGTAAGAAGCAAAACTCAGCAACTACATTAAACAGGGTATTTCAAACCCAGGGAACCTGAGACCCATGTATAGCTCTATGATAGGTAAGGAATATAAAAAGTTTTACAAGCTAACATATAGTCCATAATAACAGCAAATTTCATCTTTACAGCAAGTACATCTAATAGTAGACAACCATGATATTTGTGACTAGGTATGTGATTTAAAGATTGCTCAAGCAGCTCTACAGTGAGATGTTAAAAGACCAAAGTAATTTAGCTACTCACCTTGGATCCCTCCAAACATTATGGAAATCAAATCGAGGGATAACAAGTATTGCATTCAAAAGTCCAGCTACAGCCACTGCATTGCAGATCTAAAAAAAGTATAATTAAACATTAAGAACAAGCCTTATATGCACGTAAGAGAGAGAAAAGAGCACCAACTTATCATGCTATTGATATCTATCAAGCCTTAGAATAGTGCCCCCATTTAATTTTCCCTTTGGCCGATGCCGTCTTTAATTTCTATATCTCCTTTTTTTGAGGAGGTCCATTTTAGTTTCTACAAAACTGAGAAAATCAGAAATAGAATTATTAGAGAAGAATAACATACTGCAGAGCGCTGCTGATTAAGACCACCATTAGCCTCAACAATTAAGTAACCAGTGGGGCCAGAAGACTCTGAAAATCAATGGGAAATGTCAGTCCAATGGAATTCCTTTACAGTCACGCTTTAAAAGGCAAAAGAATGAAGGAAGCATTTTAGGTTTAAGACAGGATGTAGGTATTCAGGTCCATAGACAATTTCGTACCATTGACCGAAGGAAAAATATAAGATAAGAATGCCAAAATATCAGTGATTTTCAAGCACCGCATTTATAACATCCCACATCAAAGAGTGGAGAATTACAGAAGTAATCTATGGAAGCCATCTTAAAATAAATATGCTAACTTCATAAAATACCAAAACGTCGTCCAGCAGTTGAGTTTGGGCAAGGCCTCTGCTCTTTTAGCCTCCTTTTGAATTTCCAGACAGAGGATAACTGTGAGAAGAAACAACATTTTCATCTTGGCTGATCACATCAAATTCATTTGTCAAACATACATTAAAGAACACAAACCAAAATAATAGCTTTGCAAAATTATAGTTTAGTTCTAGCCAAATGAAAAATAGTAACAATAAACATAAGTACGTAGGTAGCTTGTTATGCAGCAACACATCAAACAAGCAAAATATGAGAATGTCGATAGCATTGTAATGCTTTGAACAAATATACTGCTTCGAAAATATAACTGATAACTCTGTTCTGATTACAAATACCAAGTTAACAAAGAGCAAAACACAAACAAAAATGTCCAGAATGGAAAGTCATGGCGAGTATGATTTAACGGAAGGATCTTGCTCTCTAGATCAAACAACATAAATTTGTATTTTGTTGCAGTTCAGGGTATAAATGTCATTTCATGAGTGTGATCACAAAGGCTACGGCCCAAGAAAATTATTAATTTTCAAAAGAGAATTCCCTAATCGGAATATCAAGATAACGTTCCAGTCATCAATTAACTAAATCAAGACAACCATATCCTCTTTTTCTTTGCTTTCTTATCACGTATTCTCTCCCCTTAAACCAACCATTCTGTTTGGCTGCCAAGGAATTCCAAAGATTAGAGTAAAAAGGGCAAAGGAAAACCACAAAAGCGAGAAACTGAAACGATTACTCTTTTTTCTTTTTTTGTGAATTAATCTGATCGAGTTAAACCTGCATGATGTGATCTACTCTTACTAACCAGAGATCTTAAGTAATACTTTCAAAAGAAAAGCGCAGCCGGGATGTTCACATTTATTGTGTCGTACGATAGTATATATTCCATGACCAGAAGCAAGTAATTTGCTTTACTCCTGAACCTCAAATTTAGCAATCAGCAAGCATGTCTTGCAAAAATAAGACAAGAGAGTAAGCATTTAGCCCACCTGTCTGTCATTTTTTTTTTTTTTTTTACTTATCTTTTCCTTCCAGCAGTTCTTGGCACCCAAACGAAAAACCCCTAAGAGGAAAAGAAAAAGTAATGATGAAAGCGAACCTCAATTGCGGATGAATTATCAGCCTCAATGTCACGCCAGAGCCTGCGAAACATCTCGTGGCTACGGTAGAAGGAGCCAGGAAGAGTTGGACCGGAAACAAAAGCAGAGAAGGGCCCCACGCACATGAGCAGCCCAGACACGTAAAGCAGGGACAGAAGCAGAAGGTTCCGCCGGAACAGAATGCCGTAGCCGCCGCCGAAGCTCTCCTTAAGGGAGTGAACGTAGTGGACCTTAGACTTCACTCGGCGGCGAAAATGGGAGTGACGGGGAGGTGAGGGAGGTGGACTAGGGGAAGTGTTGCCAGAGCCACCGCCTCCGCCGCAGTTGTCGCTGGAGTAGCCATTGCCGTTGGGAGGGTGGATCTTGGGTTTCATGGCCATCTTCAACTTCAAGTGCGAGCGAGAAAGACAGAGAGTAGCACAGTTTGTCGGTCTACTTTGCCCGAAAGTGAAAAAGAAAAGGGTGTTTTGGACTCTGTGACAGACCGTATCTTCTGGTGCGAGATGATATATAATTTATTTAATTTAAAAGTACATAAATCACGCAGAGACACACTTCCTTTCAGATTTCACAGCGAGAGAGAGAGAGAGAGAGAGAGAGTGCTTTTGGAGTTGGAGCCGATGACAGTGACAGAGTAGTGGGTAGAAGTACGTCCATAATTATAGTAAAACTCTATCCATTATTATTCCTTACTATATTTACGTCGTGGGTTTACGTGCGTTATTCTTCACTCTCTACTAATTTATTTTTATTTAATTAAATATTAATAATAATTATATTCTAATTAAATTAATAGTAAAAAAATCATATTTTTAAAAGTGATTTAATGTTAATAATAAAAAATATTTGATTAAATTCATTTAAAATTTTATCTAATTTTTTTAATTATAAACTAAATAATATTTTTACTTGGAGTGAGAAACTAATATTTTAATATTTACTTGAAGTGAGAAATTAATATTTTAATATTTAATGAATCAATTATAGTTCTTCATTTTTAGTCATTGAAAATCTAGATTATTTTAGATTCACCCAATTCAATATGAGATGTTTTTTATATCAATTATTTAAATTTTAGCCAACTTTCTCATTTGACTAATCTAATGAATTTATAATGGTTAAGAAATTTTTTTAATAAATTTCTAATTTTTACTTTTTTAAAAAATTTAAATGATTTAAAAAATATTTAAAAATAAAGTTGTTCGGTGGTTCCTCTCGGCAGTGGGAGTAGCAGCCCCCTATTTTAAAGATATTATTAATTTATAATTTTGATATTAATGTAATAAATCTCATAATAATTATTGTGTGATACAATGTACTTGTATACATTAAAATTTTTCATAAAATATTATTAGAATATAATTTTTAATATTAATTTTATTTTAAGATTTATAAAAGTTAAATTATTATTATATTTTATGTAAAAATTAAAAAAAAAATTATAATAATTAAATGAAACGAGATAGTTTCTGTTATGTAATCAAACGAGCGCTTAATATTGTGTCTATTTCTTTTTATATTGGATCATTAATCAAGTTAAGATAGTTACCGCATTTGATAACTTTAAAATTTACAATAAAAAAAGTACAATAAAAATGTAGAATGGAAAGTATTTAATTAATATTGTTCAATGAATTTATTTAGAAAATTATAAATATTGTATATTCTATCTTGTATGTCTATATTTCTTGGATGTTAAATCCAAAAATTCAAATACAAACTTTGAAAAATTCAAATCTCTAATGAAATAATTGGTATTTTCTTATTTAATATTATTCATGTAGAAATCTCAAATAAGGCCATATTGTTATGTCTATATATTTTTTAAATTATTTATCTCTTTAATAATACACGACACGTAGATTCATAAAAATTACTTAAATATAAGATGAGATCGAGATTCGTTAAAAGAAATTAACTGAGTTTTTCGTTTTGCAAAGATTGGATTGAGTTAACAACGTCCATATTCGATCCAATACACATGCTGATCACACGTGTCATAAACAATGCTTCTTAAGAAACAGGTGCAAAGAAGAGAACTGTACGTTGTGTTTTAGGGTGCGTTTGGTTACCAAACTTACCTCAACTCATCTTAACTCATCATTACAATTTTTTCAAATTTCAATACAAAATATAATAAACAATTTAATTTTTTTAAATTTCAAAATAATAATAATATTAAAAAATAATATTCTAACAATATTTTATCATCACAACTCAACTCAACTCAACTCACTTCAACATCCACACACACCTTTACTTTTTGTAAGGCAGTTTTGTAATCGCACCATAAATTAAAGGAAAAATGCTTGTTGCTAGCGTCTCGTGCAAACGTGACTGACGTGGAGATATTTGATGAGAGAAAGATCCAGCTGATGAGAGGGACAGATCGAGCTGCTGAAGTTGGTGAGAGAGAAAGATCGAGCTGATGAGAGAGAGGGCTGATGAGAGGAAGATTAAGCTGATGAGAGAGGAATAATTTATTTTAAATCTGACGTGGCATAGACGACTGCACGCTGGTTGTATCTAACGATTGCATATAGAAAAACTGAAATAAAGAGTATAGGGGCAGTCTCACGATGAGAGACTTTAATAGTTAAAAGAAATTTTATATAATCGTCTATTTTATAATAAAAATAATTTTATAGTTTAACGTGATGAATAAAATTACGTTAATTTATAAATTTATTTTTATATAATTTTTTTGTAGCTAAAAATATTTTTCTTTTTAAAACTTTGGATGGATAGACCTTTATACCCTACACTCCTTTAGTTAGAGAAACATCAAGTACATAAATATAGAATTATAATAAAAACACATTAAATCGCTTGAAGTGAAAAAAAATGAGTTCATTGTTAAAAAAATAATTTTGTATGTATATTTTAAATTTATCCACACTACCATAAATTTGACTTTTAGAGACAAAATTTTTTTTCGTCTCTAAAAGTTGCTCAAAAACAGTGCAACCGTTTGAAGTTTTGAACAATAAAATTTAGAGATGAAAGTAATCATCCCAAAAAATGATGTCTGTTCAAACTGTGTGTATTTCATTCGAACAGATTGTTATATTAGTTTGAACGGTAAAAAGTCTGTTCGAACGGTGAGAAATATGTTCGAACAATGACAATCACGTTCGAACTATCTGGTTCTAATGCGCCAAACAAAATATTGCCCAAGAAGTGGAATGTGCCATTTTTTTTAATTCATAAGCTTCATTCGAACAAAGATAGTTTCCATTCGAACGATTAATTTTTTTTGTCACAAATTCAATCTAATCAGCTACTTAGATGTAGATTATGATGAAAGATTATCATGTTTAGAATTTAAAGTTAGTTTTGAATTAGTTTTATTATATTTATACTCTTATTTATCTATTATAGTTAGTTATTTTAAAGTGTTTAATCTCCACGATTGAATCTAGGTTAATAATCCTAGATGATGAAGGGCCTAAATTAAATATCCAAGAGGAAACCTTTTCCTAGATCCCTCATTTTTTCTTCTTCTCTCTCTTTCCTCTCCCCTCCAACCACACCCCCTTCCTCTGCAATTTCCATCTCAACTTCCCCACATCACCGCCGCATATCAGACCATAGCCATCACTTGTCGCTGACGGCATCATCAGCTCCTCTTCGCCGGCCATATCTCCTCCCCTAGATCCCAGCACAGCCCCCTCTCTCTCTCTTGCACGCTCTCTCTCACAACTTCCCCACGTCACCGCCGTATCCCAGACCACAACCGCCACTTGTCGCAGACAGCATCATCAACTCCTTCTTGCCAATTAGATCTCCTCTCCCAGATCCTGCAACTCTTCTCTCTCCCTCACACGCTCTCTCTCGCAGGTTTCATCGTGCACTGCAGCACGCGTCCCCATTTGCAAAGCCCCTCCACCATCGCATGCACCACCCCCTCTCACAAACTCGTGATGGATTTAGCTCGAGAAATGGCTCACCGTCTGTTTCTTTGCTGGAAACATAGTGTAGTTTTGTGATTTAGTTCTATATGTTCCTATAGTTATTTGGCTATGTTTTATGATATATATATAATAGTTCATATTGTTGAGGTTGTAAAAGTAAAATATATATATATATATTATAAGAATATTGTTGGCTTATTTCTAATATTGTTGCCCCAAAAAATCTGATCGAATGTAATTGTTGGCATTCAAATGACTATTAAGGACGGAAATTTTTTTTCCAAAAAATCCGTTTGAACAACTATTAGGGATGTAAAAAATTTCGTCCCTAAAAAATCCATTCGAACGTACCTATTGGCGTTCGAACGACAAACTATTAGGGAGGAAAAAATTTTCGTCTAAAAAAAATCCGTTCGAACGCTTTTGAATGGTTCCATTTTTTAAAAATAATTTTTTAATTTTCGTCTCAAAAAACTTTTTGAGACAGGTTTTTTAAGATAAAATAGAGATGAAATTTTTTCGTCTCCAAAAATTTTTTGAGACGAAATTTGAATTTTTTGAGATAAAATAATTCGTCCCAAAGAGAATACACACAACTTATATACTACTGCAAATACCATTTCTCTATTATCAAAGCCTTAAAATAAAAACATAACAAATCAGGCCACAAAAATGATAAAATAGCACATTGTATAATCTATTAAAATTTGATTGTTAAAATTGCGTATAATACGTACCATTTGTTTAAAGAACTGATGAAAATTAATAGAGTGCTGCTGTATGCACGGAGATGTGGGAGCGGAGAGGGTTAAAAACTTAAGAGCGGTGCTACTTTGTCATTAGAGTAGCATTCTTCGGTGTTACTGCTAGTTGTAAAATTATTATTATTTTTTTATTTTTTTATTTATATTTTTTTAATATATTTAAATATTTTTAAAAAATAAAAAAATATATCAATATATTTAAAATTATTTTCTTCATCATTCAGTATAAAAAAAATACCGAGCGATCAAACCAAGCGATAAGATTTGGACGACATAATAGACTTTTCCAAAACTTAAAGTAATGAAATATATACAATTTTTTTTATATAATTATATTTTAAAATGAAGATATTTATATAAAATGATATTATTTTTATAAATAATAAATTTATTCTATAAAAAATTATAAAAAAAATTACATGTCTATTGTTTTCTGAGTAAAATGGAAACGTGGCAATGGAAAAGAAAGTTGTTGCCGGCTGGCATGAGAGATCACGTGGAAAAATGTAGAAAAAAGAGAGCCGAGAAGTCTCCGAGACATGCGGCTGCCTCATCCTCTTTTCGCGTTTATAGAAGCAAACTTTGCTTTCAGAATGTTTTCTTTGACTATTAAGGGCATATGTGTAAAATGGTACTAATATTTATTTACTTTTTTATTTTATTTTGTTCACTTCTTTGGACCTGGCACCCACTATCTCAAGGCCCGAGCTTTTACCCTTTAATGCTGGTTGCCTTATTTTTATTATAAATAAAGAATTGCGAGTAGTGGCACACATTCTTATAGCCTTGTGCATTTTTTCCTTCGAGAACATATCTTTTATGGTAATGCTACTTATTATTAATTTTTTTATTATTTTCTCATAATTTTATAATGTGATATTAGATATTAAAAATTATTTATTATATTTTATTTATAAATTTATTATCTAATATCACATCATAAGATTATGAAAAAATAATAAAAAAATAGATGATAAATATATTTTTTCATCTTTTATTGTA
Source organism: Juglans microcarpa x Juglans regia (assembly GCF_004785595.1). NCBI lineage: Eukaryota > Viridiplantae > Streptophyta > Magnoliopsida > Fagales > Juglandaceae > Juglans > Juglans microcarpa x Juglans regia. The sequence continues at coordinate 4,379,780 of NC_054599.1, forward strand.
GTCGATTAGTTATATATATATTTTTATAATTTTTTTATCTAAATTTTTTTAGGAGAAATGCTAGATACAATTAGAGATTGTACAAGAATTGCACATTCCTTTTAAAAAAAAAAATCCACAATAAAAAATTAAAATTTTCATATGCATCTCATATTTATTCATTTATTTTTTTTAAATGAGTGAGACGTTTGTGCACTCTATGACTACAAATATCATTTTTCTTTAATGTAGATTCCCTGTATTAATATTAATTTATGCCTCATTTGTTTTCACAAATGAGGTGAGATTAAAGTTAAAAATTTAACAAAATATTGTTAGAATATATTTTTTGATATTATTTTTGTTTTATAATTTGAAAAAGTTGAATGATTTATTTTACTTTGTGTAAAAATTTAAGAAAGTTGTAATAATTAGTTGAGATGAGATAAGTTTAATTAAGAAAAATTGTAAAAACCAATGAAACCCTGTTTTTTTTATTGGCATTGAGTGTGCTTAGACTAAAGTTTCCACTAATTTTTGTAACGCACTGACACTCGACACAATGCTTTTTACAAGTATATTTCGGTAATCTAAGAGAAATTATTTTCAATTTGATAACTCAGGATTATGAATGCAAGATTTTAAACTCTAGACATCGATTTACTTAATTCAACTCGGATCTATCTTAATTAATAACTCGAGATTTACTTAATTCAGGATTATGATGGTGTAGATCCGATCTTTTAGGGTAGTCCAATCAATTAGATCGATTAACAAAAGAGTTGGACAATTAGTGAAAGGGTAAAAAAAGGTTTAAAGACCTGGCATTTTTTTAACTATCAATCGCCAATCCATATCACATGCTGCGAATGAGATGACACCAATCAACACCATGAAACCAAACTCCCTTGATTATAAAATATCAGTTTTCATCAACCGAGACTGACATGAATGAATGAGCTCAGAGTAGCAAGGAGTTATGGGTGGGTCTGCAACTCCCCTGTTTTGTTACTTATTAATGTGAGAAGGGGGGGGGGGGGGGGGGGGGGGGGGGGGGGGGGGGGGGGGGGGGGGGGGGGGGGGGACAATACAGGGAGATTCAAATTCATGACCCTATTCAATAGCCAGTTGGTTAGATACAATATCTAATTGCCTTTGTCGTAAGTGCCCCACTCACTCCTAAATATAGACAGATCGATCATAGATATGATGCCCAAAGTGGTCCTACAACTCATTACACCCAGCCAACTTATCGACTTTACTAGATAGTAGATATCTATGTCATTTTGTATTGTTTTTTTTTTTCACTATCTATAGTTCCACATGAGCAGAGGCACATTAGAACAGCACAAATGATTAAACTCTGACAAGTGGTGATTTCAAATGGTATTAATTACACTAGGATGATGCACGGAAAGAGTAAAATTCCTCCCTATAAAGAAAATGCAAACATTTGAGAAAGTGAACACAAATTAACCGGCGAAAATAGACCAGACTCTTTGCTCTGACAAGAATGCAGCTTACATCCCACATGCTCCAACCCTATCACGAGGTATGACCGTATGAGGCGTAGTTCGGAACCATGTTTCAGGAAGACATTGCCTGCAAAACGAAACAAATATTTTCTTGTGAAAACCATCGATCTAAATGCAAACATTATACAAATTATGGTGCCCACCCAACAATCCTAACATGACATTTCAAAGCTCCTTTGGGTGATGTATGAATATAGCAACATGATACGATGCTTTTCAGCCTTTTATTTTTCTTTTTACAATTCAACAAGAAAAGGCATAATAAATGTCAATTGTAAATGACCAATCGAAATAATAGTACTTGAGTCATCATCATTATTATCGTAGTAACATTTTTCTGACCGCTTTTAGCTAGCATATAAGCATGGTGACATGAAGTTTACCATGTATGGATTATAGATAATAAAAGCTAAGAGGTAAAAAGAGAAAAGTAATGAGAGAATGTAAGGCAAGAAATAAATCAACGAATGAATTGTTTACTGACACATGGACAACCTTTTCTAAGAACAATATGCAAGGAGCTTGAAACATTGGGTATGTTACATTCACAACTTGGTCAATGAACGAGAAGGGCGGTTGATATATTATATCTTAGAAAAAAATTTTTGCATCAGCCCCTGTATACTGGGCACACCCTACATCTGAGGTGGCAAACCGGGTTCACTAACAAGTGAAACGGTTCCCACTGAATCGCACCTCCCTCCCACTGAATCGCACCCCCCTCCCCCTGCGAACGGGGCCATCTGGAACGAAAACTCTACCATTCGCAGTGGACTCGAAGGGAGATGCGAAGTCTGAGTTGGCCTGCGCGGGGATCCTGTAAACGTTGCCGTTGTAGCTGTAGTGGTGGCCAGTGGTGAGGTCATCTGATGGAGCAGTTGGTGAAAGTGAGGGCCCTGCGCGGCCACGGGGCCCTGCGCTGGCGTCGCTACAGCTCCTCGATGGCTTCGCGGATGAGGTCTTCGACCTCTCGAAGCCGGCTGTTGGTGTTGTCATGTAGAGGCGGCGATGGCGGAGACACTGATGCGATTTTGGTCTGAGAGAGTGGGAGGTTCTAAATCAAAACGGACATTTTGTGAAAAAAAAAAAAAAAAAAAATAGAAGCCATGTAGGGAGTGCATTGTGTGCACTGCTACAGTGGCTGCTCTATAGCAAACCTCTATATCTTAAAGTGAGTTATAGACACAGTTAAATAGTATAACCATCAGAATGCCATCCAGAATGAAGTATAAAAGAAGAAAAGAATTTGATTATAATTGGGCTTAGAACTCAATCTTGCTTAGACCATGTTGAGGACCAAATAGGTACAAGACAGAGAAAGAGAAAGAAACATAAAATTGAAGAAATATGTATTCATTAGATATTTGCCACATACTCTATGCTTCTTTGACAAATATGGAAGAGCTCAATTCACTATCAAATCCTTCTACTGCATATTGATTGTTATCGTTTCAATTTTTGTGCATCCAATCGTCCCAACTTTCAATTAAGATAAGAAAGAACCTCCAGCAAAATCTTTATCCATTAAGCAGTGGAAATAATATTTTGATTAAGATTATGCCCTTACTCTTGCAACAATGGCCTAATTGTATTTGCTACACAGCTTATTCTTACAACTAAGTAAATTTTTAAATTATTTGTTCCCACTTGTTGAAATTAAAAAAAAAAACACTGATTTTTCTATTTTATAGTTTTGTTTGTCTGGTAATTAAAAGCAAAGGGTTAAAAATGTATGTTCCTAGGAAAATATTAAAATGGGGTAAGCTAACTTCAGATATGGGAATATGGTTAGAGACACAGAGGCAATGCCAGCACCAATATCTACAAATGCACAAACTCACATTGAGATGTGATTATAATCATCTAAACAAAGATTATATTGTTGTAATTATAACTATAAATGCAAATAATTCTAACCAACTCCTTGCCAAGGGCCTGTGCACTCCCGGGATTAGTCAGGACGCTGTTCCTGGACACCCGGTGCCAATAAAAAAAAAATTCTAACCAGTCAAATAACCTTAACATAATTGGGGACTGCCAAAAAGAATAAATTTTCATCATTCCACCCTATCTAGGCCCATTCCAACACCCAACTTACTCGTTTAAAAGACTAATCCCTAAAGCATGTGACTACAATCAACAATGGCCATTAACCTACTGCAAGTGTCCTACATTGCCCAGCCTTGAACTACTCTACCTCAATTTTAAAAGATCAAGCATTGCACTGGTGGAGTCAATAACTCTAACGCTGCATGCTCCAAATTCAATCATGCAAAAAAGAAGTGAGAAAGCACTGATAAGAAATTAGACAAATGGAATGAATAAATCAATAATTTCCCATATAAAATAAAATATATAAAAAAATATAAAATAGATACACACTCATGAGTCATAAAAAACAACATATCTAATATAATATAGCTTAAAACTACAATAGTCAGACGAGTACAAGACCAGCAGTTGACAGGAAGAACCAAAACTAAGCAATAGAACATCAGAATACCTGCACTTTGTTGAGGATTGATTCCAACACCATCTGCATGCATGAAATATGATGAATTAAACATGCAAAGAGCAAAAAGTGAGAAACAATGGAAGATCTTGGATGAAAAGGTAAGTATTGTAACTCTAAGGCTGATAATATCTTGTTAGAGAGAGAGAGAGAGAGAGAGAGAGAGAGAGAGAGAGAGAGAATTTACGATTGAAAAATGAACAAGAGATATGGTGAGTGTTTCAAGTTTCACCATGGCATAGAGAAGCTAAAGTGAAATTGAAAAGCTCTTAATTTAAAGAATATGAAATGCATCCATTGAGCTATCTTTCTGTCAGTGAGAGGATAGAGGGTAATGATGCCACTCGGTACATTTGTTTTTTTTTTATAAGTAAGGTTGGCATTAAAAAGAGAGAGGGAAAAGATAAAAGAGGCCAAAGGGGTTTGTTTTAGAAAGACGGAAAAATACCATCACTCCCGCTAGATCTTAAAAAGGATAAAAGTACAATATATTAGCAAGTGGACAAGTTTTATTTATTTATTTATTTTAAATCCCTGAAGGCAAGAATACTGGGTAATGGGCATGTTGCACAGTTTAAATCCCCCCATACAAAGTGGTTATGGTAGCACATTGGGAATGTTAAAAAACCAAAAAGAATCATCTCATAGTCATACATAACATACACAACACCCTAATTAGCAAAGATCTCAGGGATCTCCTAATTTACTAAGGCCAGGCGTGACTTGTGTATATATGGATCTGATCCATCCTTAGAAAGTCAATTCTTCATAACTGCAACACTGCGATTGGAAGCATCATATCCAAATTTTAAAAAGTACTAGCATACTCGATCAGGTACTGTAGATAATTTGATTTACTTCCTATTAAATAAAGCAAGGCTACAATCTATAAACAAGTGCCCGTTTAGCCTCACCCATTAATTAGGTGACGTATCAGGTCTGTGGGTCAGGAAACAATATAAAATGTTCAAGTATTCAAATCCAGCTAATTATTACCTTAAGAAAGTAATGTCGCTTCTTACAAAGGAGTTTCGGACTTCAGAGAAAACCGGAAAATGATCAAAATGTGCAAAAGTTTGTATTTTGAAACATCCAAATTGTAAAATGTTGTAATTAATATTAATTTACTAGGTATAACATAAGAGTCTCAACGACTTCAAAACAGTGAAAATTGTAATTCTCTTACATAAATATTTACATGGATTTATCGGTCTGGTAGTTTCTTCGCAATAAATCTTTCAAATCTTTCGCAATTCGACCACTACTTGAGACTGGCAAGCTAATAAACAGAATTGGCTCTCTAACTGTCTCGGCGTAAAAATATACACCTAAACTACTCTAATCGAGACCTCAAGGGGTTCCTTATCGATTGAGCGGATAAAGTTATAATTTCCTCGTTAAAGTATAACCTGGTCAGTAATCGCCCAAAATAAATGGCGAAAAACTTCGAAAAGTAAGAGGATGAACAATGTTAACGGCGTGTTTCGTAGAAAGGGGGGAAAATCCCCTTACAAACAACATGCAAGGAAGGCCCTAGATAAAGAGGGAAATCTGGAATAACCGTTAGTGATGATAGCGCTGGTCTGGGGAGGCACTTTGAACTCTTCGGCGGCGAATTTGAGAACAGCGGTGAAAGGTGCTGTCTCCGGGACACTAAACCTGAGAAAGAATTTGCAAGAATCCGCGAATAAGAATCATGGACTCAGAAATTGGAACATTTATAGAGATATATATTGTGAAGGGTTAGGTTTTACGAACACTTTGAAAGGAAGCTTTGGATCGGAGGCAGGGGCGGAACTATGTTGTAAGTTGGCCCAAAAATTTTAAAAACTAGTCATATATATTATATAATTATAATTTTAAGAATAAATATTCTTAAAATATTTAACATTGTCCCAACACTCAAACACATAGTATATCACTTAAATATCTTTAAGTTTATTAATATAATAGTCTTAATTTGACATCTCTATCTCTCTTTATTTGTCTTTGGTGTCCATTGTATGGTTTGTTTAGTTTTATATTAATGATATCATATAAGTTTTTCTTGTCTTTCTGAGCTTACATATATAGTTACACGATTTTTTTTTTTTTTTTCATTTGGGTTATTCTCCACATCATTAATTTTTTTACCTATCACTTGTACATAATTTTCATTTACAACATTTGAAATGTTTTTAACCACATATTAATCAGTTAACTAGTTAGAAGTTTCAAGAGATTTTATTTAATAGTTAAAATAAATCTAGAAGATTCTTGCAGATGAGAGGTAGCAAATTTATCTAACTAGATGATTGATGAGACGTTTCTAGAAAGGTAGAGAATATGTGAAGAATTTATTTTCTTTTGTGAAGAATTTATTAGTTATTCACATGCCTTTTTTTTGTTCACTTATTAATAGTAATACAATTATACAATAAAAAATCCAACGACTTTTATATTATTAGATATTTTTTTAGGTTCATTCTTAATCTATAAATTTTTCTTAAAATTTAGAAAAATATGAGTAAATCGAAAAAAATTGTATAATTGTATAATTTTATGACTTATGATTATTTTTTTATATAGTCATGTGCAAAAAGTATATATTATTTATGCTAATATATATTGTACACTTTATCAATCGCCTCCCAGACAATAAATCCTAATTCCGCCCCTAACTGGAGGTGAGAGTCACTTTGAAGGACACCTTTCCACCACCCTCGCCCGCCATTTTCTTGACTTAATTTAAAAATCTACAATGGCCTCATTCATTTTTGTCTGTAGCGCATGCAAGATTTGGTTATAATCATTACCAGCAATTTTCTTTTTCTTATGAATTAATCTGGGTAGAAGCTACTATTTCGATGCATCCATTGCACACATGACGTGTAGACCGGGTTCACTTAGACACATGAACCGGTTTGAAGCGTTTCGTCTCTGAGCCTCATTCCCATTTGCCATTTCGCCCCCTAATCCCTCGAAGCCCCCCGCCTCCATCTCGATGCCAAGCCCTTGAATCCTCCCCGAATCTTAGCCATCGAAGCACGCCAGCCCTCCCGAACCTCCATTTCGCCCCCAAGCCCTCGAACCTCTCAACCCTCATTCTCTTCCTTCAGCCTCCCGAGGAGATAAGTCCCGTAGACGTCGGTCCCTCAGTCCACCAACGAATCCCTCAGTCCTTAAGTCATTCGACGCGAAGCCGCCCTCAGTCCTCCGATGCGAGGGCGAAGCCCTCAGCCTACCGACGTGAAGCCCTCAGATCTGCGGGAAGGTAAATAATCTATAATTCTAGGGTTTGGGCATACATGAGATTTTTTTCTCTCTCTCTTTTTTTTTTTCTCTGGTTTGGAATAAATAATCTGTGGTAGTTGTAGTTTGGGCATAAATAATATTCTAGGGTTTGGGCATATGTATTTGGTAGAAACTTTTGAAGACTTTGCAACAATACTTTCACTTTAAATGTAGTTTTAGTTTTTATTTGTTCCAAATGAACATATCAAACAAAAGCGAGCCGTATGAGACCTTCGCATCAAGGTTTATTCATTGACGATTCAATGGTTGTTCTTTACTAATTACGTGCATGTGTGAATTCACAGATAGTGTTTGATGTGAATATACTAATTAAGGTGAACCTCATTTGTAAGACTTGTTTCGTCTGGTGATTAGATCTTAGTTCATTAGTGATGTGTATCTTAAGGAATTAGATATGATGACTGCTGAATCAGCTCTCCCCGGCTTTAGAATCCTCTTTTCAAAGCACTTAGCGATCCTGTCTGGTTTGTTGCTATTGATATAATATGGGCTTCTTTTTTCTTTTCTTTTTTCTCATAAGGGTGTACATTCAATCCACTGCTGTTGTTGAAGTATCTTAGCAGCCAAACTCATGGCTCTTATTTGCTGTTTGATGCTTATAAGAATCTATGCCATAGGATTTTCTTTGATGGATAATGAATGTTTTATGTTTAGGGAAACAAATTTGAATTGGGCATAAAATATGTTTGAGAAGAAACCTTTCTGAGATGTATTTTTGTTAAAGTACTTTTGGTTCTTCAGTTCATTAATCATTAAAATCAGGATTAAAAACAAAGATGAAAGGAGATTTTTTTGTTGTGTTTTTGTGGAGATGCAAAAGTTTAATTTCTGTACCTCTTGGAGAGGCTATGGTGTAGTTTGTGGAAATGCTATGCTTAATTTTGGTACCTCTTAGAGAGGCTATGGAGCTATGCCAGGGCTTTGATCACTAGCTAACATGCAAAGGTATGTTTTCTTTCCTTTTTATTTTGAATCTAACAATTTTACTGATCTTTAGTTATGTGAGAAAGAGGTAATGATGGTGTTTTTGTCGGTCCAAGCCATTTTTCTGGTTTATTGTTGGAATGAACTTATTTTTCTAGCTTATGAGACAATCTGGAACAATAGAGTTGCAGTAGATGAAACAGTGAAATAATGTGGTGTTAACTTGGTGAAGATATGTAATTATTGCATTCTTGGTTTCTCAGCATGTATTAGTTAAGATGTTCATGATTGATGTCTAACTGTAACAGTTTGGGGATATTTTTCTACTTTGTTTGGTTTCCCCTATGATTCTTTTATTATCTAGAAGGAAAAATATGCATTATGGTGGTCTTATACGTATGACTGTAACTTTTGCCTTAATTTGCCGTAAATCAAATACTACATAAAGTTATTGCCATGACCTAAAACACAAGACGTTGACCTTTGCATTGGTAGAACAACAGATAAACTAAATGATAGAAAAAAATATTGTTCACACCAGGAAGCTAAATAATGATATATACAAGCTGTCTCAAATGTATAAGTTTCGCATAAGTACCTTCTATAAAAAAGTGAACTCTACTATGAAAAATTCACTGTTTCTGGTTTATTGTTGGGATGAACTTATTTTTCTAGCTTATGAGACAATTATTTCTGGTTTATTGTTTGTAGCTTCTATTTGGGTTAACTTATTTTGCGTCAACTTTCAAAATGGTTTTTTGTTGGAATGGGCAGGATAGATCCATGGTGTAGATGGTGGAGTTGCATCCAGAGGGATTGTCAGAGGACCCATTGAATATGTTTCCAAGGATTTTGACTTTTGGTGATGAATGGACCACCTTCTAGGCTGATCCAGTTGAAGTAGAAATGGTTACATTTAAAAAGTGTCCAGGGATGGTGAGGAAGTATCAACACCTGGAGCATTTTCACTGGGCAGTGAGACCACTTCTGATTACATGAGCATTATTTATAGCCATGAAGTTAGGAATCTTTGTTGGAAAGAAAATAGATAGATCAAAAGTGAAGAAGCACGAGGCCAGTTTAATAGGTGAAAATGGGTAGCTGTTGTGCTTAGCTTATATTCCCAGAGTTAACGTACAATAGAAACTAATGTTTCTGCCAAATGTTTATGTATAGATTCAGCACAGACATGTCTGGCTCATTCTAATTTGAAAAGATTTACTTATGCTAGTCAACTAATTTGTTGTGATTATTAGTAATGTTGGCTGGTTTAGCACATGAACGTGCTCTGTTTTAGACTCTGGAAAACCAAGTCCTTGAACTCGGATAGGTTATGAATATAATGTCAATTTGCAGTTATTTAAACTTATTGATTCTTTGGTTGGGTACTTCCAATGACATTAGACTTGGACGGGTACAATTTATATACACAGGCGAGATCAAACGACATGCACAAGCTGTTTCCATTCAAAAACCATCTTGGCAATTTGGAGCATTATTGACCTCCACTACTAACCTAAAAGTAAAAATAACTAAAAATTCATTACTCAACAAGAAACCAAAAAAACTCATCTGCCCATAATCATACTCAACAATGTATGAAGCTCAAATTACCTTGATATTCCATTGAAATTAACCACATGTTCATGAAATAAATGTCATTAAGTACTAGAACAGATTCCCATAACTTCAGGATACTTCTAATTATACAAATACTGTGGCTATCTAAATACATAACATGAATGGACATTTTGAGATTCAATCAAAATCTTTGCAAAAAGAGTAACATCTTCAGTGAATCCTCTATCATTCCAGCACCATAATTAGAGTTATAGCCGCCCATTGTATAGCCATAACCTGTAAATTAGGGAGTTATTTTTCAACTTCATTTAGAAACAACCATAAGAAAGGGAAATGGAGTGAAAAGGAAAAGTTTGAAGGCACAGTGATCAAGTGTGATGCAGTGAGCTAATAAAAACAAAAGATGCAAAAGAAACCTAGCATAAATTATATTAATAATGTGGATCAGAAATCTAATAAAAACAATGTAACGTACAAAATCATTCAGTCACCTAAAAAGAAAAACAATATAACATAAAAAACAATAACAATCATGAAAGCAACAAAAGCATACAACACAACTCATACACGTAAAGATAGGAAAAACACATAGGTTTCTAAATCATAAATGTCTAGATTTTAAAGAGTGTAGAAATTGAAATGCTAGCCCAAAAGAGAAGAAAAGAAAAAGACAGGCACATAACTTGCTGCACATACAAAGATAAACAATGAGAATATTCTTTTATAAGTAATTAAGAAATTGTTAATAAATGCAAAAGGTGCAGTCCAAGTGAAAAAGAAGTATATAAACGAAAAATAAGAATTCACTATGCCTTTGAAGTGAGGTTGAGGTAAGTCATAGGTTCATTATAGTCTAAATTATGCCCGCTTGCGACAAGATTCAATCATTTATTTTTCTTCTGGCTATCCTATAAGATAATCATAATAAAATATAAATGTGCACTAGTGAAGCAACACCCAAAAAGTAATCAAAAGCCACACAAAATCTGAAACTCAAGAGTCTTGGTTGCCTTTTCTCCTGTGCATAAAAAAAAAAGGTACACAAAGTAAGAAACAAATACGTGCTCTTAATCATTTGCATGGAGAAGTTGCTAGGAAGGTAGTGTTTTCAGATAATCCTCAACACACATGATACATCACACCCAACTTTGATTCCTCAATTATTCATGTCTCAACACCTAAGCATTACTTCACATCAACAATGCCATTAAAGAGCCATATACTTTCATACATGTTTAGGCTTCATGTGTCAAAGAACCTTCCTCAAAGACTCGCTTCAATCTCTCACCTATACAAATTAACAAGCAGGGACCCTAGCCAATAAAATCACTCATTTTAAGACCTAAGACGAAGTAAGACATTTAATGTATACCATTTCAAGGGCCATCAAGGTTTTGAACTCAAAATTAAACCCCACAGTGTCATTCAAGCTTACAATTGTAATTACCATAGAATAAATAACCCAAATTGTGCATATTACAACGTGCAAACTCTTTAAACTTTCTGAGATTCAGTGATAACCCGAACACCATAATACAACAAGGGGTCAAAAAATTATACCGAAAAAGAATTTGCTTGTCAAGATCCAACTTCAGGGGAAACGTATTTCATCAAGACCTTCCTCTTCATCTCTTCCTGTGTGCTCCTTGCCTAACAGATTCTCATAAAAACAAAAACAAAACTCAAATTACAAACCCGGAATTTGAGCTCAAATAAAACCATAAAGACCTTAACTTTACGATAAATAAAACCATAAAGACCTTAACTTTACGATCTATAACTTTAAACGTTGCTTTTGAGAACCGAGAACCAAGTAAATATATATGAACCAACACTTGTGAGATCGCAACAGGTTTCGAGAGCCATCGATGGGTGTCGCTGGCCGAGGGATGGATGTTGCGGAGTGGCGCTGGGCAGACGACGTGACGCTTATGCTGGGGTGACGCGGGATGTGTAAATTCGAGGGGCGACAAAAGAGGAACGAGGCGCGGCACAGGACAGAGGGATGGGCGGCCCGGGGTGGTGCTGGACTGAGTGATGGCCATCTCGGAGTGGCGCTCGGCAGGCGACGTAGGTGCTAGGCGATGCGGGTGCTGCAGACGCGGGATGTGCTTCGGATTTCAAATTGGGTATTTGTGGGGTAAAAGTAAAACGAGCGTGAAAAAAAAAAATTTGAAGAAGAAGCCACGTAGCGTGTGCAATGAGTGCACTGCTACAGTGGATTCTATGTAGCTTTACTCTTTTCCTATTTATTGACAAACAAAGTAGTTTGATTTGGGAGATCAGTTGACAGTTCTTTATTTTTAAGTAAAAAATTAAAATTAAAAAAATAACAAATTTGAAAATAGAGAAAAAATAAATAAAAAATGTCCCGCTTCTGCTCCGCCCGCGAGGAGGGCAACCCTCTCTACCCATGCGGAGGCGGGGCCCCCTGCCCGCATCTAGGGCCCCTAGTAGGGGCGGGTGGCGGGGAGGGCCCAACCCCGCCCCGCCCCGCCCCGCCCCGCCCCGCCCCGCCCCGCCCCCGCTTACATTTATATATATTATATACATATATATATAAATATAAATATATATTTATATTTTACAAATTATGTATATATAAATATATATTACAATTTTTTTATACTTATTCACAAAATATATATTAGTAAATTTAAAAACTACATAGTTTAAAAATTAATACACTACAATTTACATAAAATATACACTAACAAATTTAAAAATTACATAGTTTTTAAATTATAGTCATATTTAAAAAATTTAAATTTATAATTTAGGTCTAAAAATATATTTTTAATTACTTTTGTATTTGAAAATAATTTTTAAATTAAATAAAATGTATTATTATTTTTCTAAGTAGAATGAGGCGGGGCGGCACCCATCCATCGGGGCTGGGGACGGGGGTGAAAACCCGACCCCTCGCCCCATGCGGGGTGGGGTACGGGGAACAGGATGGTCTAGTTCGACTGTTTGGTAAATTTATATATTTTTTTATAAATTAAATTTAACATATTATATAAATTTATATTAATTTATAAATTTATTTTTATGAGATTTCTTTATCAACATAATACTTCTCTTTTTAAGTAGTGATGTAATCTCACAACCAAAAATATATTTAAACACAAATTTATAAAGTTGGAAGCTCTTATATTACATAATACATAATAAATACAATGTGTGGCCAATAAATACCTAAAATATACCACGACAATAAGTTTTATAGTTGTATGACAAAAAATGGCTAAGACGCAACCTACAATAGTTGCCCTAGTGGATGGCGACTCCTTTGGGTAGCCTCAATTGGGCCGTCCACAATGTTTGATTTTTTTTTTGAATCACAATGTTTGAATTTTGGATGAGGGATGGCACCCCCATTAATAACACTACAACACAGAAATTCGAGCAAAATGAAAAATAGAGGTGAATGCAGTTTATCCGTTGGCCGCCTCACCCCCACCCAAAGAACTCCGATATTCACTACTTTGATATTCACAATGACACCAATCGTGGCCGCCAAACCAACCCTCACCGATCGTCGCCCCCCTCACCGATCGTTTGGGAAGTTTTTAAAGCCTGAACCAGGGACGGCTCAATATATTTTGTGGCCTAAGGGAACGATAAAGTACATGAGGATTTAATTTAAAAATGATAATAATATTTAAATATTAAATATTAAAATTTTCTGAAATGTAAAATAAATATTAATTATATTATTCTGAATAATAATTTCTATTAGTACTATAACAATTTAAAATACGATCTAATTTTTCTATAAATAGAGTATTATCCCTTGTTTATATATACTTCTTTTAATACTTCATTATGAAAACAAATAAGGCCATCAATATCAAAATAAACATTATATTTTATAAAATATTCAAGAGTAATATATTATTATTTTGTTACTTCTATTCCAATTTCACCATTGTCTAAAAATTTTGTACATTTTAAGTAAGATATTTTTTACTAAACTTATATATTTACGTTTTTTTTTTCTACTAAATTTTACCATTTAAGATTGATTTTATTTTAGGTAAAAAATTTCCATCTTTTATACTGACTAATATTTTTTCTATAGTTTACTTTTTAGGATCATAATTTTTTTTTTTCTTCTTTTGGAGGCCTTGTCAAGATGGGGGGGGGGGGGGGGGGGGGGGGGGGGGGGGGGGGGGGGGGGGGGGGGGGGGGGGGGGGGGAGGGGGGCCTTAGGCGGTGGACTTGGTTGCCTACCCCTTGAGCTGGCCCTGGCTTGAACCAATGCCATTTCTTGTACAACAAACCACAAATCTTGCTCTGAACTGGACAAAAACCCCAATTGTTGTAGAGATGGGATGGGTTCGACAAAGATGAGAGATGTTTCGGACGACGGGACGAAGGGAAAGGAGAGAGAGATTTTCAACGATACTGGAGAGGAGAGACGGAGATGATATTGGGTTCAAATAGAGAAGAGAGAAAATGGAGAGTTTCGGGAGAAAAGAGCGAAGAGGGAAGAGAGGAAGAAAGAAGAGAGAAAGGGAAAGGGTAGGCTAGACTCACCCAAGGTAACTCTCATAAGGCTATTATGTGTCGCAATTTAACTGGAGGGTGTAAAACTAGGAAAATGATACCCGGTTTTTTTTTTTTTTTACATAGGGGAGAGGGATTCGATCCTTGGTTCTCTTAATGAGAAACTAAGGTGTTGCCCATTGATCCAAAGGATCTTGGTGGAAATGACACCCGACTTGTTTTAAAACTTTTCCCTTAAATTTTTTGAGTGATCGAAGAAAATTTTTGAGAAGATACTGATCGACAATTAACTCTCATTTTTAGTAGAGTAGTAGATTTATACCTTATCCAAATTACATGTCAAAGCCAAAAGCTAGGCATTAATGATTTATCAAGTGTTAAAATTTTGAATCAAGACGTGCTAAAGTTACGAAGGGATTACATAAAAATAATCCTACAAATTAATGTGATTTTATATAATCCGTCGAATCTATTTTACAATAAAAATAATTTTACAATTTGACAAATCACATCAAGTCACATTAATTTATGAAATTACTTTTGTGTAATCATTTTATGACTAGAGTATTTCTTTTAAGTAAAAAAATTTGTCTTCAATAAAGATGCATGCCTAACGGTGAAGTACCCTTGGATCACAGTTCACTACACCATACACGTAGCAGCTGTTTAATTTTTTCATCAGCAACTGACACAACACAAGAGCCTGCTTACGATCCTCAAGCCTTTCTTCATGTTATTCCTCAACTTAGTTAATTCAGAGGCAGATTAAGTCCTTGAAAGATGTCCCAAAGGGTAACGTAAAACACATTTATATCCTAAAGATACATATATTTATCCAAAAAAGTTTCAGGAAAGAAATACTTTACAGATTTTACAAATTTCATATGATACGTGGATCGTAAATTAGTTAGTTTTATTATAATATAAATGAAGAACGCTTTAGAACGGTCCATCCGTTACCAAGACTTTAATAGCAATAAAATCCTACTACGTCAGCAATTCTATACAAAAAATTATAAGATTCATCGCACTGGATAAAATTAAGAGTCCTGTAGTCTATCTTCGTTCCTCTCCATATCTGTGAAACTTGGAGCCCCTCGCAAATTCCAGATCGCCACACGACATGAGTTTCTTCGTCGCCACAACCGCACAATGGCGTCGCCCACCAAGGTTCAACGCCGCATGAGAATTTAGCCACCAAGGTCATCGATTTGAGTTGGTTTTTGCAGAGAGAGAGAGAGAGAGAGAGAGAGAGAATGTGGCTTAAATCATATATAAAAGTAACACAAATCACTCGGAACGAACTTTCTTATAGCAAGATAAAAAGCACCCAAATCACCAAACCCAAAGCCACCATTTGGTTTCCCAAGAAGCTGAGAATCAAGGAGGAATTTTTTGATCCAGTTTCGAATTAAGATTGTCGTTTGGATTCGAAGATGAGTTGATATAAATTGTGTGGATAGTAATAAGATGAATTGTGAATAGTAATAAGATTTATAAGTTAAAGTTATTGAATAGTAATAAATAATAGTGAGATGAGTTGAGATGAATTATGAATATAAACTGTACCTAAAATTTGTCAGATAATCAAAACATCTAGAGATCGTACTCATTTGGATATAATTCCCTGTTTCTCTCAGGTATATTATAATTATTTACATAATTTTTTCACAAATCCCCATTATTTCCCTTGTGTTCTTTGGAACCAAACAAACCAAAATTCATTTGTACCTCTTGAGAAGCCTGAGAATGCTTCGAGCGCTTAGTGAGTGGCCCATGCTCTTCTTCCAATGAGTCCTCGACCTCCAACTTCATCAGCGGCTTGTCATGACACAACGCCGTTGTCGATGGTGTCGTTTCAGACTTTGGCCTGAGATTCACGGATTTCGTCGACTGCACCATCCAAATTGCCTGGAAACTTTGCAGGCTAAATTCAATTTTACCAAGCACCACTTCCAATTCTTTGCTCCCAAGACTCTGTGGCTCTGTCTTCATTTTTCCACGAATCTTGCAATCAAAGAGGACTTAGTTGATTCATCATTTGTTTTTGGTTTCTAGCGAGACTTAAGTTCAATGAGCTGATTCTTTTTGCCTTTGTGCTTTTCAATACGGCTACTTGAGGTTCTGGTCTTGGACTCTTGGGAGGGGTCTTTTGTTTCTGTGCAGGAAGGCCACTTTGAGATTTCTGGAGAGGGGGAGGGGAAGGGTTACTGGAAGGTTACTTTTTGTTTCTTTATCGTCTGTTGTGCGGATACATGAGATCTGATATGAGAAGCCTACTTGGCACTCATTTATTGGAGGGATGATATTTTGAGGATTGAAGACCAACCAGCCAGAAGTTTTTCTCAATATAAATCTAATATATCGTAAGAAACTATATCATTTTTTAATTTACTTTTATAAAATGTTTTTGTAGATGTAGCACCCGGGCCTAATAGATTTTCAGGCCTTTTTTTTATTATTATTTTTATTTTTCTCTCTTTTTTTAGCAAGTTGCATGTTGCTTTTGTGCGAGGCAGAACAATATTTGAGTCTATTACGTTAGCGCATGAACTTGCTCACAGTCTGTCCTAATTAACATTTAACTTTGGCCTTTATGCAAAAGAGATTACGTAAAACTAAATCTATATAACGATGTAATTTTATGTAATCTGTTAGATTTATTTTTCTACGATAAAAGTAATTCAAAATGTATCATAGCACATCGAGATACGTTATTTTGTAGATTTATTTTTGTGTAATCTTTTTATAATTAAAATATTTTTTATTAAGATAACGAGATATAATCTGATTTTTTTGATAGACTAAATTAAAAAACTTGTACCATCTTTACAGAGATTATAACATAATCTTTCTATTTACAAGTTAGTGTAAAGGACAAAACCTGTACACCAATGAACATGACAGGAGCAAGTATCTAAAGAAGTTTCAAAACTTTATTTTTATTTTTATTTTTAAATTTGACATGTCGGTAAGATGGAGACTGCATCCTATACACCTGGTTGCAAATATAATTCTAGCGTACATTATAAAAAAAAATTATATTTGCAACCCGGTGTATACGATGCACTCTCCATATATCTTACCGATATGCCAAATTTTATTTTTAATAGACACCAAAATCGTCGTAAAAGACCTTATTTCTTATAGTATAACCCTCCAAGAAATTAAAGAAAAAATGACACATGAGATTTTTGTTTTAAAATATTTTAACTAATAGTCCAATATAAGTAATTAACAGCCAACATGGAAGCAAGAATCAAAGTCCACCATCTCTCATTCCGAAGATTTCGAACCTTTTGATGCGTTGCAGACCCAGCCTGTTGTTATGATATGTGCACACTGGTTGATTCCTGAGGTGTTCGAGAGAGATAATTAACTTGTTCAGTAAGTACTGATAGCAAATTAAGCATGAAAGTTGAGTTGGAAAAATATTATTAAAAGTACTTAAAAAAGTTTTGCACCCATTAGCCCATAGAGAGAAAAGGAATTTCTTTAGAGATTTTGTTATATATTGTTGCATCCACAAAACAAGAAAACATTTCAAATGAAGATATATATAGATTGGTAGCTAGCATGAGTGGTACCATGCATAGAAAATAGTTGTTCATATCTAATAATGCTAGCTTATAGATCTGATCATATAATTAGTTTTTCAAATAGGTATAAGTACGTACTAGTTTAGCATGAGATCAAAATATATAGAATAATGCTACTTGTAATACTACTAGTGTAACATTGACTTAGGCCTCGTTTGAGAACACATTTCATGATCTCCTCTTATATCAAAACTTCTCATAGTTTCCTTTCCGGACATCACTAGTTAAACACAAACACTTTTTAATTTCAAATTTTTAATTTTTTTAATCTAATTATTACCTAGTACAAATTTTCCAAACTTCCAAACAAGATACACAAAACAATTTAACTTTTTCAAATTTTAAAATAAAAATAATATTAAAAATTAATATTTTAACTTTATAATATTTTTATTTAACTTTTTCTCTCTTATCATTTCTCAAAACTCAATAAAAACATTATTTTAAGTCAAATGATTTAATTACTATTATTTACAAACTATTTTACTGCTATTCACAGATTCTCATATAATCTCATTCTCCAAATCATGAGACCTTAATACTATTGATGTGGTAGGCATGCATGCTCGTCATAGAAAATTGAAATTGACAAATTAAACCATAACTCTCATTATGTGTCTACCACGCTAATTATAATTTTACGTGAGTGATACATGAATGACATTCAAGCAATATTATTGAATAACTTACTCTTTTTTTTTTTTTATGGAAAATGCATATATAATTTGTATAATATTAAGGTATGAAAAGTTGAATACTCTCTTTGAAAAAGTTCGGCAAATTCAAAACCCATGAAAAAATTTACACTTTTTTAAAAAGAGTACGCAAGGTTGCATAATTTAGAATTATTTTATATATAGTTCTTCTTTTTTCGAATAGCACAAATTAAAAGAAAGTGTCTTCATTTGCCATTGGTACATTATGTTTTAAAGTTATGTTATTTATAAACAGGTGGCCGATAGTATATATGTCCTCGATCCACGCTGATTTACAAATATAATTTTTCATATATACATTTTTATAGTAGTTTTATCAAAATGCATGCAAGATATGTAATTAGATTTTTTTCAATATTTTTGAACGAAACACTAATAAAAAACACTATAGAGATCAGCTTGCTAGCTAGGTCATCATATTTAATCCATTATTTTGAAATAAATGTGGAAGAAACCTTAAAAATGCTGGTGATTAAATGGATTATGAATATTATAAGATAGAAATGATATTTGTAGTTATGGAGTGTTTAAATATTACGTATTTATTTTAAAATAAATGAGTAAATATGAGATCTATATTAAATTAATTTTTTAATAATAAATTTTATTTTTTTTTAAAAAAGAGTGTACGATATTTACGTAATTATTAAATATTATTAATTATAATATATGAAGTATAAACATTACCTGGATGAGCAGAAAGCGACGACATAGTCCGTTCCAGAGCACGTAAATATGCTGGTGGATCGTCGTATGCATAGCTATACGCAGTCGGCAGCACTGATTTGAACTTCTTCGAATAATACGTTGGTTGACACGTCACTGGGTTCCCAAAAACCCCTCTGCAACAGTACTCGTCCGTGTTGAACACGTCGCATGCGCTCCGGCACGCCACGACGTTCCCGTTGGTCTTCACGGCCAGCTCCGACGGGCATTGCGTCCTCAAATCGCCGTCGCAACCGGCAATGCTGCAGTTTCCACTGCCGTGTAAGGGCGTGATGACTATCGGCAAGTTGAAGCCGTCCACGAGGCTGACATCATAATAGTCGAGTGCTGCAAGGGTGAATTCCGCTAGGAAGCCGGGGTCTTTCCGGAGGCCGTGCACTTGAGGGAAGAACCGCAGGCTCCGGTCTGGCATGATCCCTTGCCGTTCTTGTCGAAGTTGCAGCCCGTCCGACCCCAAATCCGGCCGACCCAGCCGACAGTGCGGTGAAAACCATGACTGGCCTTGTTTCAGCTCGAAACCGCCTCCGGTTGAAGTTCCCCCCGGTGTGACTCCCGGCCAGATTGTCTCCTTGCAGTTGTTTATAATGGTGAAGATTCTTGCGGACTCGGACACTTTGGCTCCTGGTCATGCATGGCCATCCAAGGAAAACTAGATCATTTCCATTCCTACGATAATAAAAAGTGCAAAAATTGCCCCTCTATGCACTAAGATTCAAGAATGGCTCAAAGTAAGAAAAATGAATAATTCTACTTAGCATCCGGCACACCACGTATTTTTTAAGTTTTTTCTTTTTCTTCTGGAAAAAATATGTAGAATATGGATGATGATCAATATAATAATTTAATTAGTTTAATAATAGTAAAATAAAATAAAAAATTTAAAAATATATAAATATGTGGTGTGAAAAGATGAGTAGCATCCTCGAGAAAAAATATCCTATACATCAACTTAAGTCCAAATTTAGGGGCTTTGGTAGTAGGAAAAATAGACACGTACAATGGGTTTAAAGCACTACGTATTTGTTGTTGTTAATATAGATTTTTCGAATAAGATTAACTGTTCAGTAAATATTGTAAGATCTACTTCGTAACGATATCTCACTATTGTTAGAGACTTTCAAACTCGGGAAAGAAACTGAGAGAATGTTGATAAGTAAAAAGCAATACATAAATAAAATTAAGAGCAAATAAAGGAGAAGACAATTAAGATAGGCTAACGTAGTAGATACCTGATGAAATCATGATAACCAGAACCCAGAGAACTGGTAAATGCACATGAGTATGAAATGCCATTTCTTCTGGCCTCTCTTTTTAGTTAGTTGTCTGTTGGGTTACTAGTTAAATGAGGTACACAACAAGCTAGAGAGGTAGAAATGCAGCACTTTATATAAATAAAGGTGGTGGATCAGTTGAGAAGAATACGTGTGGAGTGAGGGATTGTAGTGGATCAAAAGCATGCAGTTTTGTCCATTGCTAGAAACTTTACTACCAAAAGACTGTCAGATTCCTTTCCTGATCCTTGAATGCAAGTTTATTCGGTTCCATTCTTACTACCTCGTTACTTCAGTACCTTTATGTTAATTTATTCTAGATGATCTGCCACCTGACGGCAAGTATACATACATATATTGAGTTCATGTTTTCACTGTGCGCTTAATTAACTTGAATAATCAGAATTCATACACGCAAAAATAACCCATATGAAATATTGAGACATCGATGCATGCGGAAATTGGCAGCCTATCGCTCTAAAAGCCGAGGCAAACCTAAAGAGGTGCGCAAGGAGGCACCAAAGGTTATATATAGTCGATCGATAAGGGTAATGGATCAACAAATACTCAAAAACTAGATAAAGCTCAACAACCTAATAAAGCAAAAGGAAACAAAGATAAGAAGCCACATCAAGATGACAACCAACGTGAAGATAAGGATCAAGGAGGAAATCTAGCTAGGCGATAACAACTCTTGTAAATCTGATTATACTTTCAGATAAACTCTTGTAACGGATTCAAATGTATCAAAACTTCTATAAATAATATACGTTGATCCTCAAGAAGATATAGAGGAAAACATTCTCACGTACAAAATCTGTTTGTCAATACTTCTTTATGGTATCAAGAGCCACAAACACATAAGTCAAATATCCATGGCCTCCGCTCTGTCTTCTTCTAGTAATTCCTCCAAATCTGCTTGCTAATTTCTCTCTCTCCACCCACTTCATCCCTTCATCACTATTAAACTATTTCGTGACAACTATCTTTTATGGTGGCTCAACTAATTCCGTACCTCACAATAAGAAAAACGAACTTTTGTAATTAATTTATTATAATCAAAAGATATTTATAATTAATTTTAATTTGTAAAATTTATTTTACTAAAATTAACTAATTACAATAAATAATTTTCTTGTAACGATCCTCTCCGATCAAAATCTCTACCTTGATAGCTCCCTTCCCTGCCCAACTGTCACTATCTGTGCTTTACTGCTTAAAGTTAGGCCTGTGATTCTACGGCATACCATCCACTGCCAACACAAATGTGAATGGCTACATCAGTCAGGGATGAGTTATTGCCCTAATTAGCACAGCCCATTTTTCTAAAGGCTATATTTTATTTGGGTCAATCCCTTAATTTCGGGCCTTGTTGCATTTTCTAAACCTTGGATATTTTCATTTGTTCGTCCTATACTGTCCACCTAGCCCAAAACAAATGGTAATTCCATCTCAAATTTCATGCTCAGCTTGTTGTGTCCTAAGAGAAGAGAGAATGTTTTCACGGTAGATTTGATCATTTTTATTAATACTTGATAATATAATCATTTTAAATGAATTTTTATTTAAGTGATTGACATATAGAACTATTTAATATGTGATACTGAATAAGTGTGATTGAAAATGAACAAAATTTGACATAAAAAATTAGCGTTGCTGCTGTAATGAAAATAACTTTACGCTCCATCAAAACATGCCGAATGATCAACTGATGATCATTAAGAACTTGAGAAAATGATTGATGTCTAACAAGTATATGATCTAGTCAAAGTGGGGTATTTCAATGGCTTCTTGGTCCCCCATTGCTAGTATCGTGTACATTAATTTTCTTTTATGCCTATACTTGCACATGCAAGGTGGGTTAGGAACCTATTGATTTGGACATGTAACGATTAGGTTATCCATTATCAATCACCATCAAAGCAGGCTGCATGCATAGAAAGAGAAAAAAAGAAAAAAAAAGAACTGACTTATCGATCATGCTTTATAGCATTTTTCTTGAGATATGACATTGTATTTATTGTAACTATCTACAATCTTTTAGAAAGCAAAAACTCGGATTAAAAGTTATAGATATGAGGTCACTTTATGGATCATAGCATGAGATATGTTTACAAGATATTTTTATACATTAAAAGCATAAATCTAATTAGAGAACTTTTTTAAACCAATTATGAAATTCAATAAGTAGATTAGTCTTTTAGGATCATATATAGTTTATGAAGGGAAGGTTACTAATTTAAGAAAAATGATTCCATATATTTCTAGAGAATGCAAGTCTCGCATATTTATTTTATAAAAAGTAGACAAATTTGAAACTCACGTGAAAAAATTTATTTTTTAATGATAGATCCCTTTTTTTTAAAGAAATGCGCGAGTCTTACACACGTTAAAATTATATCTAGTAATACTGTTTACTTAAATCTCTCCCACTTTCTTCAATCATGGCAAAGAAATGACTTCTTCTAGTATGCAAAAACAATGGCTTCATTTGATTCTTCTAATCCAAAAAATGACTAATTTCATTTGATTTTTTTTTTTAAAGAAAATGCTAGTATGTCGCTTGAGTTAGCCTCTCAATTTTGACCGCTCATGTATTAATTTTTTTTTAATTTTTTTTTACTTAATCATTAAGAAAATGATTTTTAGTGAATTGGTATATATTTTTTTTATTTTTTAAAAAATATTTAAAAATATTTAAATATATATATTTAAAGAAGATAAAAAATAAAAAAACAACTTTGTGCTAGCAGCACGCCTAGCGGTCAAAGCTAGACGGCACGGTAGCACGACTCTCTTTTTAAACTTCAATTCAATCAACATTGAGACATCCATAATGAGGAAGTAATCAAATCACTTATTGGCTATCTAACAAGACATACTACCCAAATTTTATATTTCATGAAATTATTCCAAAAGGCTAAACGAAAACTTAAAGAAAACATAACTCTTTGTATAATGCACCAATCATCATAATATATACTTATTTTGCACTCACTAAATAGTCTTACATAAAAGTAAAAAACCAATAAGCTGAAAATCAGAGGAAACTTCCGACCCTTCGAATAATGGGATGTTGGGAAGGTTGGCATGAATTTGAAATCACCAAAAAAAAAAAAAAAACAAAAACAAAAACCACTAGACTTTGAAACTCAGTTCTCAAAGGGCTTTTCAAGCAATTTTTAACACAAAAGGAAAAATAGAGGATAAAATGTGTTAGCTATTTGTTTTGTAATATGACCACCAAGCTATCAAAGATGTTACTTTATCCCCAAACTATTATTCATTTCTCAATTTACCCATTACTTATGATCATTTAATCTTTAAGATGAATGAAAAAGATGACATGATAGTATCTTAAAGGAGAGGAAAATGATAATTTGCGGATAATTCGAGGTTAACTATATTCTATGTTTTTTCTAATTAGACCTTAATTAGTTGAACTGAATTTAGACACGTTGGTCCAATCTCAAAACTTGCCACTGAGATGTGACTTCAGGAGGCACTTAGGATCATGATTAGAGGATGCCATATTCTGTTGCCCATATACCTTACTTTGAACGGAGGAAAGGATTATTATTACATCTTTTTTTGTGAAGCCAGTTGGCACAACGTGTGTCACTGATCATGCTCAGCACCAAGCTCGCCTCAAAGTAATGATTCAGTCCATCTTCTTCACTCTGGATTAAGAGTCCCCACACAAGCACTCATACCACAGAAATGAACTTTGCCCTGTATCCATTCATGTTCACTCAGTTTTACATGGGTTCTTTCTCATTAGAAAAAGCCATTGGTGGGCCATCCCGCTCGTGCAGTGCATGCTGTCTGGGCCATTCAAGCTACAGATGGAAATTAGCATCTTTAATTCTAGAAAAGAAAACGAAAATGTATTATCAAGAGTATATATGTCCCCTGTAGGGACATATCTGTTTCACCTGCAAATGAAGTTATAGGGTAGAGCCACATGATACATGCACTAAATTTGCAATCACAGTCCTTAAGGGGTGACCCAGTTAGGTTCCCGTTGGCAATTATTGGTTGTAAAAGTTGTAGAAGGGAAAGAGGTTTAGCAGCATAAGAAGTAGGAGCAAAGAGTGAACTGAACTTTCCCATCTATTTATAGGATAAGCTGAATTAGTCCATTTCTTCTCCTATATCACAGAGGCTATAACAATGGCTTCTGAGAAGGTTGAGACTGTTGTAGCTGGAAACTATGTTGAAATGGAGCGGGAGGAAGGAGATCCCAAGTTGGGTAAGAGCAAATTATCAAAGCTGTTTTGGCATGGTGGCTCAGTCTATGATGCATGGTTTAGCTGTGCTTCTAACCAGGCATGCACTTGTTCATGATCAAGATAAAAGATTTCATTGTTTTTGGACTCAGATTGTTATGGAAACTTCATTGTTCAGTTAGTTATGTATTTTTTTTGTGTTATGGAATGCAGGTTGCACAAGTGCTTCTTACACTTCCCTACTCATTTTCACAACTGGGAATGGCATCAGGAATCATTTTCCAACTTTTTTATGGGTTGATGGGAAGCTGGACTGCGTACCTTATCAGTGTACTTTATGTTGAGTACAGAACTAGAAAGAGAGAGAAAAGTTGACTTCAGGAATCATGTTATTCAGGCAATTACATCCCTCTCCCATTAATTATTATGGCAGCTAGCTAGATTTGGTACAAATATTACCTATGAGAAACAGTGCAGAAGAGGTGCAAGCTAGTTTATCACCATCTGTTTTTTATTTATTTATTTATTTTTATTGGCTACAAACCAAATTTCTCTTTTCTGTTTCTAAGTTTCTTACTTTGATTGTGTGCAGTGGTTTGAAGTTCTTGATGGGCTGTTGGGTAAACACTGGAGGAATGTAGGCCTCTTTTTCAACTGCACTTTTCTTCTATTTGGATCTGTAATTCAATTGATCGCATGTGCAAAGGTAATTAAATACAAGAATTATTCATTGCATTTATATAACAACAATAATTTCATTTTAATGAAAGAATTATTATATATATATATATATCTTGACTGACTCGTATTTTCAATCAACATTATTATAACTGCAGTAACATATACTACATAAACGACAATCTTGACAAGAGAACTTGGACTTATATCTTTGGCGCATGTTGTGCAACAACAGTCTTCATCCCATCATTCCATAATTACAGAATCTGGTCTTTCTTGGGTCTTATAATGACCACTTACACTGCAATGGTATCTCACCATTGCTTCCCTTATCCACGGCAGGTAAAAATCAGACTGTAATATATGAATTTAGATCAATAAAATTAGAAAAAATGAAATCATTCACAATTTCCTTCTCGGGATCCATTTTTTCTTATATCTTTTGTTATCCTATATCTGCGCCTGTAGGTAGAGGGAGTGAAGCACTCAGGACCAGCCAATATGGTTCTCTACTTCACTGGGGCCACCAACATTCTCTACACCTTTGTGGGCATGCTGTCACAGTGTGAGGATTTACTAATATTTCTAGAGTCATTCTATTTGTAAGTAGGTGTAGAGGACATGACACCCTCCACACGCTTATTGGTAGCTACCAAATACTATAGTATTTGATTTGAGAAATGTATGTAATTATAATCTCATATCAGTAGTGCAAAGGGTGCGTCTTCTACACTAACTTGCAAATATAATTTTTCTTATCTTTATAAAGACTCACACGCACATGTACAATGTGTCGGTATGTGTATACAACCATACATGTATATATGCATGACAGCCCATGTTCATTGGAAACTATTCACCTTCAAAGGGAACACTTTTTTCTTGACAAGCTGGTACGAAACATGTGGATTATGCTGCGTTGTATGTTGTCCATATTGAGCATGGACAAGCACTCAAGTCTATGATTAATTGCACAGGCACTCGTGAATGTGAAATTTTTTATTAACGGGGGAATTGAATTTACATTGCAGGGAGATTATGCATGCAATGTGGAAGCGCAGAAATTCAAGCTAATATACTTGATAGCAACACTTTATGTGCTCACTTTAACTTTACCATCAGCTTCTGCTGTCTATTGGGCTTTCGGGGACTTGCTTCTAACCCATGCCAATGCTCTCTCTTTGCTCCCAAGGACTGGGTTTAGAGACACTGCTGTCATTCTTATGCTTATTCACCAGGTTATAAATTATCACAGTTCTATAGGCTTAGAGTATTAATGGAATCATTAATTCACTTTGAACCTGAGATTTTTAACTTTCCTTGCAGTTCATAACATTTGGGTTTGCTTGCACCCCACTGTACTTTGTGTGGGAGAAATTCATTAGAATGCATGATACAAAGAGCATGTTCAAGAGAGCTATAGCAGACTCCCTGTGGTGATCCCCATATGGTTCCTCGCAGTCATTTTTCCTTTCTTTGGCCCATCAACTCAACTGTTGGATCTCTTCTGGTCAGCTTCACCGTTTACATAATTCCTGCCCTAGCACACATGGTGACCTTTGCTTCTGCATCTGCCAGAGAGGTTTGGTTTTGGCTAAAACAAGTTTTCATTTGTCTTAGGAAAATCTTTATTTATCATTTATATGAAAATTTTTAAGACATACAAGCCTAATTTGTTTTCTTATTGTTCTTGACAGAATGCAGTGGAGAGACCACCATCATTTATAGGAAGTTGGGCAGGATTGTACACCATGAACATCTTTGTGGTGGTGTGGGTATCGATTGTAGGATTTGGGTTTGGAGGATGGGCAAGCACACTGAATTTCATTCGACAAGTTGATACCTTTGGTCTATTCACCAACGTGCTACAGTGTCCCCCACACAAGGCTTGATGATCAGTAGATTCCCTTCCTGCTTTTTTAAAAGGTTTTTACAAATTAAGTTTACATATGTAAGCGTGTAAAGTGATTGGCATTTGAAGCCTTTTCTTCCTTTTCTTCTTCTTCTTCTCCCCTCCCGGGCCCCTGGCCTTTTGTAGAAGCAATTGTTGATTGGTTTTCAGAGGTGTGATGGCCATCATGGCCACCCTAATCATACTTACCTACAGTTGTAACTTGTGTGCTGATTAATCATCATTTTTCTTCTTTTTGAAATGCAACTTCCTTCTTCTTTTTTTTTTTTTTTTTGGTGGGATGCATACAACTAAATTCCTTTTGATCATCTCGAGTTCTTGATAGTAAAGGGATGGCACACAAGAACATGACCTAACTAGTCTGAGAACCAAGTAAGCAGAGCTGTTTTTCTGTTTCTTTTCCTCTTTTTGTTTTTGTCCCCCAGCTTGCAATATCCAGGAAATTCTCTCAGCGGTTGATGAGATACTAGATTAGGTCATTACTCACACGTATCTTAGCTCATGCTTTCAAGCTGGTAGTGATATTCTTTGTTTCCTTTTTTTTTATCTTCTTATTCCATCCATCTAAAACCACTAGTCGCGTGAACAGTTCCTGAACAATAACCTCCGTTTTTTGTTTAATGCATTATTCCTGTGAGTTTAGCATTACAGCTCTTCAAAACGAATATTATATGTGGCCAACTTATTTGGAAAGTTGCATGAGAAGGTCAAGTACTACAAGCACCAAACTGATAATGACAGTGCCATGGAGTACTTGACCAAAAGAACATGCAACTTTAGGTTCAATTTGACACATATTCATTAGGTTCTTCTCATCACATAACTCTTTACATATTAGCAACACCAAAAACCTCACCATCTGTGTTTCAAGTAATCAAAAAGCTCATTCTGGTGTGAAAAGTTGGCATGGAGTTGGAAAGGAGAGTGCACGGTGCCAGAACCATTATGAGTGATGATGGTCTTTGCAAGGGACTAATCATTTAGGGCCATTTGAAGTACTTTCTTTTGGCTCCTAACACAACCCAAATGAGCAAATTGTGCAGCAAATTGTGCATTCTTTATACATGCACTAATCGACAAAAAAGAATGAGCAAATTGTGAATTCAGCCGCTTAAAGTCCCATTTAGATTCAGAAAGTATTTCATCTCATTATTATAACTTTTTTAAATTCTCATACAAAATATAATAAATAATTTTACTTTTTCAAATCTCAATCTAACTTTTTTAAATTTCAATCCAACTTTTTCAAATCTTAAAACAATAATAATATTTAAAAATAATATTCTAACAATATTTTTTTTAACTTTCATATTTTATCTAAAACTATCTCATCTTATCTCATATCTGAATCACATTTGATTTTATTATACATGAACTTGTTTCAAGTACAGGGTTTCTTCTCCAACTTTCTCCCCCCTCCCTCTCCCTTTTATTTATTTTTCTTTGAAAAGTTGATGTATAAAGATCCAATAATATAGGGCTATTCTGATGAGAAAAAAAAAAAAAAGAAGGTTAAAAACATGGAGAAAAGCAAGCAATATTATTGATGCTCACCATATCTATCCCACATGAAACTCGTAAAAGCAGTGCCTGGCCCTTCACACACCTAACCCTGTAGAATAGAGTGTGAGAGGAAGGAAAAGGCAGCTCAAGGGATATAATTGGGTGTGAACAGTGCAGAAAATGGTTCTGGGTCTGATATCATGTCCTCCCTACTGGCTTAGTTTGACCAAGATTTTCCAGGTCATCAATTGGGTAGGTGGTGGGGTCATGGTAAAACATGACAAGTTTTTTGATCAACTTTTTTTTTTCGTTGGGTGTTTTTTTAAGGTAGGTTACAATTATTTTCTTCTGCTTTTCAAGAGCAATGAACCTGCCTAATCCTAAAAGAGAAGTGCTTTTGACCAGCAATCGATTTATTTATATAATTTTTTCATTTATAGGACCCTCATCATTTTTTTTTTAATTTTTTTCTTTATTTATGAGACTATAAATCAATTTTTAGAGGAGTTCTTTTGACTGGCTATTGAACTTTTTAAGGTCCTCCGTCTCTGTCTGTTTTTATAGGTTGGTTTTGTGAAGAAATAGAAAACAAAATTAAAATTTTCTTAACATCTAACAAATAGGTATATAAGCAATTATTCATATCCTATTTATAAACAATTCTTCTATATACAGTAGGTAGAGACAATCGGCATACAGTCGTCTATATCACGTCAGATTTAAAAATAATTCTTTCTCTCTCATCAGTTCTTTTTCTTATTAGCTCAGTCTTTCTCTCATCAGCTCTCTCTTTTTTATCAGCTCGGTCTTTCTCTCTCATAAGCTCCAGCAGCTCGGTCTCTCCCTCTCCTCAGCTCTCTCTCATCAATTCAATCTCTCTCTCATCAAATATCTTCACATCAATTACGTTTGTATGCCGTTTTCACCTTACGCTTGTAACAAGCGTTTTTCATTTATAAAACACTGAAAAATTACTTGTATCCCACTACATATTGGGCTGTAATCTGATCAACATGAATCTTGATAAAGCACAGTTCCTGACAATTTGACACCAGCAATGTGATGTGAGGTGATTTATTTGCCATCAAATCGTTGGTTCTTTTTATTTATTTATTTTTCCAACAGATTTATATAATGAGATGCCAGATATATATCTTGAAATTCCACATCCATAACAGATCTTCCCTTTTAAGATTTGTAGAATTGTACGACATATTATTGAGATTTTCACTTTTTCTCTCAAGATTTTTGCCAAATTATTAATGACCCACCACCTTACCTCAAAAGTTTTGGCAAATCACTAACTAAACCCACCTTAAAGCCACATGTGAAGCGACATGTGCCATATATTAATTATGAAAATTTTATACACCGTACTATCATTTTTTTTTTATTTTAATATATAAAATATAATATTTTTATCGAATTATCTTTTATTAGATAATTTTTTATCATCCAGTAATGATAAATGTACTACATCTTATAAATGAGATGAAAATAAAAAAAGAATATAATGTATAACATTACTCATAATTTATATATCTCTCATGAAGAGTGAAAAAAGGGCCTCCCAACTTGGAAAAAAAAAAAAGACATCGAAAACGCTCATACTCATCTTTTTCTTTTCCCCTCTGTCAGTTGATGAATCCTTCCAATCAAAATGGCATGGAGAGAAGGGGGAGGGGGATGTTGCCTTGTTGCTCAAACTTGAGATGGGCCATGGGAATTTCTTGCAAAGCATAAGGCTGCTATTTCTAAAGTACATTGATTCTGATATTGGTTCTTCAGGACCTGTCTTTGTCCAAATCTTCACGAAGTCTACACAATACAATGTTAATTATCTATACCAATTGCAGCATTAGCTCTCGAGTAGGCAAAGTTCAGCTAAAAATCCAAATTTTTCCTGTTTTAACTACCAACTATTGAAAATATCATGCTTCCTACTCTTTTAAGTAATTTCTCTACACCATTTGTAAGTAGAACTTCCCAAAAAATATTCAAATTTACTACAATGGCTAGATACACTAGGAAAGCAGCAGTACGAAGCTCAAAATCCTAGAGTATTAAATGCTGTTTGTGGGCAATGTGAAGCTCAACATTAAATACACTTAAGTTAGGTTCCACCTATTATATCTATATTTATTCGAATTGTAGAAAATATTTAAGAAAGAAATTATAAGAAAGGATATATACTCTGATTTTTGGAGGTTATAATCAAATTGTGGTGAAAACTAGTATTTGACAACTCCAATAACAGTAGTGATGTGGCATTTCCAGATCTATAAAACTATGGTATCTGGATGTCTATTATGCTGTCCTAACATGTGTTCATTTAAGTAGCGTTTGGATGTTGAGATGAGTGAAGTTTTTTATGAATAGTAATAAGTTAAGATGGTAGAATAAATTTTGTGAGACCCATTTAAGATGAGTTTAAATGTGTTTTGATGTTAAAATGAGTTTAAATATATTTATGAAAATTTAAAAAATGTTGTGGGTCCATGTGTAAAGAGGTTTTGAGTTGAGATGAATTTTATAATTTGAAAGTTGAGTGTTTGGATGTTAGACTCAGCTTAAAATTAGACTGAATTGAGTTGATCTCAGTAGAATCCAATAACCAAACGGGGCCATGTTCTCTAAAAGATCATAAGTTTTCATGTTTCCTTTTCTGACTTTTGAAACAAGTATATTGTTCAAATTGAAGGGGAAAAAAAACAAACTCAAGAAACCTAAAACAATCCTTTCAGCTTCTCATCGAACATGGAGAAGATCCTGTCCAGAGTTACATAGCTCTATCCACTCAAGTTCATTGCATTTGATCACTAACTATTTATGACGCATACCGACCATCAAGCTTTCTGTCCTACCGTGTCATCCAGGACATAAAATGTGTGGATCTATAAAATTCTGATTTTAAAGGTAGAAAATTGGTGGAAGCTGAATTATTACAAGGAATCTTAAAGACCATGCAAAAGCAACATATTTTTTTACACAAAACGTCGACTTTTCACCAATACAACATAATTTTTAGAAATTATTTGCACCGAAAGATTTGAACCACAGCCCCAGGGTGAGAGTAGACCCTCATGATCAAGATTT
Organism: Juglans microcarpa x Juglans regia; assembly: GCF_004785595.1. Lineage (NCBI taxonomy): Eukaryota > Viridiplantae > Streptophyta > Magnoliopsida > Fagales > Juglandaceae > Juglans > Juglans microcarpa x Juglans regia. The sequence continues at coordinate 4,411,847 of NC_054599.1, forward strand.
CAATGTCCTAATAACTTGGACTAACCCTTAGGAGTTTAATGTGTATAACTTACCCATAAAAAACGAAAGAATACTATAAATCTAACTCATACTAATGGGAAACTTATTGGCACAAGAATCCTCTCACTTTCAAATGAATGGAATTGCATCTATCAAATGTAAAACGTAAAGTGTTGTAGTTTATTTCGCTTTAAACGAAGAAGATCTCGTTCCTTCTATTGTTTAGATTCATCTATGGAGATGACAATTGATTACATCGGAGACTCCAATCAATCAATCCTAGGACTGTTCATCCGAGTTTCGGCCTAAAATCCCGGGTTTCAAATCTGGGCCGAAACCCGGACCGAGTTAGCCCGGGTCAGACTTGGGTCAGAAACCCAGATGAATCTGAATTTTAAACTTGAACCCAAGTTTAACTCCATTTTTTTGTTTTTTGGTTACAAGTATGTGGGTCAAAGTACTCGAGTACTTAAACGACGAATTGGTTGAACCTCCCAAACTGGAACATTATGCTACAATCGTTGATCATTTTGGTCGAGCTGGGAATCTTAAGGTGGCTGAAGCCATTATCAATAGTATGCCAATAGACCCAGGACCATCTGTCTACAACGCTCTGCTAAAAGCTTGTCGTGTTCATGGAAACAAGGAAATTGCTCTATGTTCTGCAGAGAAGCTCCTGGAGTTATGACCAAATAATCATGCAACTTATGTTCTTCTATCAAATGTGATGGTTACGGGGGGTTATTGGGATGATGCCGCCAAAGTACGAAAACTCACGCATCACTCCAGAGTACGATTATTATGTGTGGTTATGTAGCCTAATCTACTGAGAGATGGTTAATGTCTAATTCTTTTATTTCTATCGCCGATTTTCTTGCCGAGAAGATCCTCATAATACTCATAAGTCTGAAAAAACAAGTAAACAAAGTTCGAAATTTACGGTGTAGTGAATGCCATATCAAACCGATCGAGAAACGTGTTACATATACCAATAAACTTGTAAAAAGAAAAATTAAAATAAAGCATGTGCAAACTACAATAGATCTACAAATTTAAATGTGTACAATGTTATGATTGTAGAAAGAGAGAGAGAGAGGTACGGGGTTTAAAACCCGGTACTCGGACTGGGTGTACCTGGGTTAGTCCGGCAAAACCCGGATAACCAGAATCCGGTTTTCTGGGTTCCGGGCTGGGTTTTTATGAACAGTCCTAATCAACCCAAGTCTCCACAATAGGTTGAGCAGAATGGTTTCCAGATTATGAAGAGAACAGGTCAAGAAATTCCATTAAAATTTTAACAGGTTTAGGGTGCACCGGGCTAGAATAACTGACCTTCCTGGCAGGGCAGATGGGAAACCCATCCGAGCCTATTCATTTGCCCTGCCTCTTCCCCTAGAGACAACAATGCTTGTACACACCAGTGTACTTGTTACAGCATACAAAGCTAATTTATACATTCGAGTCATCAATGTTTATTAAGTTCTCTTTAGAAGTCTGTCAAGATGCACATATTACACAATTTCAGTTCCTTGCATAAAACTTGAGACACAATTTCAGTTCCTTACGATATCATGGAAGTAATTCCCTACACCATTCCAAACACTAGAGACACAATGTTGTAAGTGCACAAGAGATTCCTCTGAGGCTTAACACAGCAAGAGCCACATGCAGGTAAAGAACCTGGGAGTTTAAGAGAATACATTTTTATGAGAAGGGGTCCACAAGAAAAAAAAATGATAATCAAAATAAATGAGGGAGCCAGCATAAACTTACTATGGTCAGCCCCTCTAACACTATCAAGTCCGCGGACATTGTCTAGTCCACGAGGTGGCCCGCGTGGCCCACCACCATATGGTCCTCCTCCAGGACCTCCAGGGCCACCACCATCCCATTTCTTGCTAGCACCAGAGCCTTTTCTGTAAGCATCTGATTTCTCCATCTGAGGCATGAAAGCATTGAGAACATAAGCTTCCAATAAATTTAAGACTGATTTGATACTACCAAGTCAGTATATATCCATTAAAAGTTAATGAGGAGAATCAGGATTACCGAAAACATAGTTGCAAAAACACGCCTATGAAGTTAACAAAGGCCCAGAAGAAGTCGGTGATAGTCTTTAGGCGCCATATAGATCGCTTTGATTTCACAACACCTATGAAGAGTGCATACATAATCACAGTTAGTTCTCACAATGGTAACAGTTGAGAGGTATGAAAGCATCTGCAATGTGTTCTTTTGGCCTCTGGGTATTTAAAACTTGGAGACATACTTCAAAACAAAAACTTTTTATGACTCAGCTATGCCACCAAATGACACAAGTATGTCATAGAACAGTATGCAAAGATAAGCAATTTCAATCGATTTGAGTGTTACACACACATATTTCCAATCTCAGCACCCCGGTCATCAACTCCGGGAAAAAAATAGTAAGGAAGCAACATTTGTGACAAACTTTATTGTTCAACCAAATTATATGTTCTGGAATATTCTTAATACAAAATCTTATGTTTCTAATTAAGCGTTTCTCTTATATACATCTTGTGTACTCAATTTAACTTTTGTATCATTCAATAAAATATTCAATTGCCTATGAAAAAAGATATTCTCAATACACATAAATGAAGCATATATTCCAAATTACATGAATGAAATTCTAGAAATAGCTGAGGAGAAAAAGTAAAGAAAGACAAGAAATACTTTTGCAGATGAGAGAGAGAGAGAGAGAGAGAGAGAGAGAGAATATTGTTGCAGCACAGCAGAAAGAAGAAAAAAGAGATGAGAGATAAATAAAAAGAGTAATGCTACTCATTATCCTAACTTCCATCATCCTTTCATCATTCTATGATGTGGCATTAGGTGATTGAAAATTATTTATTACATTTCACTTGTCAACCTATCATTTAATGCCACATCATGGAATGATAGGAGGATGATAGAAGTTGAGATGATGAATAGATTTTTTCAAATAGAAACTCCATACTGTGAACAAGGCCCAGCAGCAGAAACAAGAAAAAAAAGGACAAAAATAAAAACTATATAAAAGCGTAGACACAAAATCCAGTCCCCACCACTCCCCAGTACCCCCAAAATAAATAAATAGAAGCCAAGGCAATAAACGAAGACACTATATCAGCCAAATGCAATCTTTCCATAGACAATTGTATCATCCTTAGTTAGACAGGAAAGGCACCTGAAATGGGTAGGGAAATGACTGGCTAATTGACGAGAATCTGTCCAATGTTTGAATCACAAAGTACTAGAAAATCATAAGCATCACAACCATTCCCAAGCCACAAAATCATTTATCTTATGCAAATCATCAAAAGGTTTCATCCTGATCAAGGTGCAGCCCATTGGATTGCACGCCAAGTCATGCCAGCTCATTAACAAGCCCAATCATGGTAAACACGAATCAAAGGAACACGTTCTCGCCCTAAGGGGGTGATTTAAATAATGTTTTGGGGGACTCGGATCAAATTGCTCTGAAAGGAAAGCAATGTCATCTACAATCCCCTTCCTTCGCTCTTAGAATGTATCTAGCTGTTTTTTTGTATACTTCATGTGTACATGGGCCATGCATATTTCATTCATATTAATAAAATTGAATTTGAGAAATTCTATTTGCAGTCCCCAAATGGAGACTGCATGTGCAAGCCCTTCATTAAATGGAAAAAAAGTACCATTTTGATAAAGATATTATTCTAATTTTGAAAAAATTTAAAGACAAAATTAACTAAGCTTGCAATGCAGTCCCCATTTGAGGACTGTACATCATAAAATTTATCTCTTGCTTATAAAAAAAAAATCTACAACCCCTTCCAGGCACATTTAACAAAATCGCAAAATTTTCCCAAGCCCTCATCACAGTTAGAAAATCTCTAATGACATAATCATAATTGTTATACGATACACTCGTAATTGTCTATACAAGTATAATAATCCCTAAAACAGCGTTTACTTTTGATTCAACCAACCAAATACCGAAACGAATCAGATAAGAGGGGGGAGGAGACATGGTCATAAATTACGGTGCAACGATCCAAGCTACACAATAATCAATGCAACGATTTATAGAAAAAGTGATCAATCAAAAGCCCAAAATTCCAAAATCTCAATAAGCGGATGAACGATCTGAGAAGCGAACGTGTAAACCCTATTTTACCACAACAATAATATTTATAAATTGAACACAAAAAGATATGACAAGAAGATAGAGCTAACCGCGTTCAACGAAAGCCATGGAGGATAGAAGAGAGAGATTCCAAGGGTCTTCCTGGGTCGTCGTCGTCTTCGAACAAAGTCGGATCAATATTTGTGAGGGAGAGCGGTGTAATATGCTTTTTACTATATTTATAGTTTGGGCGAGAGATATTACGTCGACCGGATTTGGAGTATTTTTTACGTCGGATGACATGTTCTCTTGGTTTTAATTGGCCAGCGCATGTCAAATTCTGTTGCTCAAGACACGTTTCATGTTTTAATTGGACCCTGGGGAGAAGATTATTTAAAATATTTTTTTAGCAACGTTGCTGACTAGTGTTTACGAACACTTTATTTTTTATTTTTTAACGAAAATTTATTCAAAGGTAGTTTCTAGTATATTCTAGTTTTTATCAACAAAATGACGGATAATGACATAATTTTTAGAATTTTGTTATTTTCTATCAAATCAAACTTTTTCAGATTTAAGATGATTTTAAGACAAAATAAAGATTTTAGAAAAGCTTAAAAGAAAAGTTGTACGAGTGCTATTGGGACTCGAGTTTTTTTTTTTTTTCCTTTTTTAAAGGAAGATTTTGAAATTAAATTTCGACTAATTTTGAAAATTTCTCAATAAAATATTGAAAGGAAATTTATTTGCACTAACTTCTCAATCCGTTAACGCTAAAAATTATTTGCATTAAGAAAAGTTTAAATAGTAAATTAAGATGAATATTATTTAAATATTATTTTTTAATATTATTATTATTTTGAGAATATTTTTATATTCTAGGACCTTAGGATTCCAAGAGGCCTGAGTTAACGTATTCTAAGCAGGACTGCATTAATACCAACAATCTCGGGTTTTGTGGAAACCAATTTGTTGGAACCATTCCAAGTCCTAAAAATAAAGCCGAGATTGTTGAAATAAAGCCGAACGAACAACCAGAAAATGGCACATAATTCAGCTGAATAAGAATTGCCCTCAAAGGCTGGAGAACTTCCAAAATCAGTCGGAATTGCCAATGAGAACTATACTGTTAATGCATCTCGATCTTTCCACCCTTCCCTTGACATATAGCCTTTGCCAATTACACGTAAGTGAGTATATGTTTTTTGTTTTTTGGGCAAAAGGAAATTGCTTGTGACATTCTTCATTGATGACAACAATTTAGGACAACAGATTGTCACAAAGACAACATACGAATTCATGATGTGGTTTTGCTGTGGATGCAATTAATTAATTCTAGGTAAAATACAAAAACCTCGGCTGGAAATGTGCCACCAAAGTCAAAGCTTGGGGGATCTGGTAGGTTTTGCAGGGGGCTTGAATGGGCCAGGGGCAGCTCACTCTTGAGGAATTCAACAGGCGCTACCATGAGGAAATAGGAATATAACCTTTTCTTCTATGTTTAGGGAGTACACAGGCTCGTTTAGGGAGAACACATCTCTCTCTCCAGGCTTTGTTTAAGGCTATGTTTCTGAATTAAACGTAGGGAAAAGCTTTGTCGCAGCTCACCCCAGTCTGACAACATCTGGTGTTCAATGGAGATGGAACAAGAACTCCGCCTCATTAGAAAACTAGCTTTCTAAAGAAGTGAATAAACGATGTAGAGAAGCTATGGGAGATGAGTGAGAAGCTAGATGTGCTAGTGTAAACAAGCACCAAGGAGAAACCTCCTCAACACCTTTGCTTAGAAAGGCTGCACCCTGCACAACCTATTAGTTAGCAAGAACTTCAGAGTTGATCTTGTAAACCTGCTCACCAAGCTAATAAGTCTATATATAGTCTTTAATATCCACACAACCCTGATTTTTGGGTATGCGATTTATGAAAGCATTAAGATTTTTCAATCTTACTTATAAAATCTTACAAATTTTCAACGGGCATGTAGATCATGAAGCACTCACATAATATCTCATCTAATCACATCCCAGCAGAAGACTTGAAAGAAAGCCATGGAAAAACCGTTTAGGCATGTTAAAAATTCTAGAAGGCCTCTATAAGCTTTAAATATCTTTCACAACTTTAAGAACCTTCATCCCCCCCCCACCCCCCCCCCCCCCCCCCCCCCCCCCCCCCCCCCCCCCCCCCCCCCCCCCCCCAAGCTTAAACCTCCAAGCAAGCAGACGATATGATTCCTAATCTCAGTTTTGATCAGTAGAGATTGAGTCGTGAATCATGAGCATTTGTTTGTATGGCGAGGAATCTTGAAGACTGTGCAAACGCAACATGTCTTTTACCCAATCAATCAATCACGAGCATTTCAATAGAATTGATTTTGCAATTCCAGTTGGTCACTCAATGAAAAAACTGTGCACCGATCATACATAGTCTATGAATGGATCAGCAGGAAAGCGATGTGGTCTTTAGACAGACTGCGAACAATCGTTACAATCATACCTAGTCTTGTAAATTAAGGCAAAAACATACAGCAGCGGGATCCAAACATTAAAATAAAAAATCTTCACTATAGTATCTCAACAATGAAAAAAAAAAAAAAAAAAATAGAACCTCCACTATACTAACTCAACGATGAACATAAATCTAAGCTTAATAATCAGTTTAGTGCTCCAAACATTGTGCGAGGGAATGAAGGGGTAGTATCATTTAAAGGCCCCTAAGGTAAGTAAGTAACACAGGCTAATGAGATAAGAGGGAGGCGGCACATGCTAATCTCTGTATAAACAAACATTTTGGGTGCATAAAGCAAGAAGACAGGATCGGAAGACTACAACCTTACTGGAATTGGTGTCTGCTATTCTCAGCTGCGTTCTCTTCCTTCCCAAGTGCAACCACTACTTTCTTCAAGATGGCTTCAGTCGGTTGGTGTGAATTCTCCACAGACTTCGAAATTGCTTGCCACTTCTCGCCATGTTTTGGTTCTGCAGCAATGCATCTCTTCAGCACATCCTTCTGATTCTCGTCACTCCCATGCTGAAGTTCAAATTTGTAGTATAATGCCCAGAAGTCTCCGATATCCGGGGCAAGTGTCACAGCCCTGTTGAGCCACGTCCTAGCTTTATCCACCTTCCTGTCATGCCAAAATAACTTCGCCACAGCGGCAATGACATGGGCATCATGATCACATTTTTTGAGAGCATCCATACTCTTGGATTTACGTTGGGGACGAGGAACCATTTCAATCGATGCTGCCCACAAAATACCACTATTGGGACACTCCTGCAATGCCTTGGCCATCAAGATATCAGATTCCTTCTTATTGGCATGCCTCATTTCAGCTCGAACTGCAGCAAGCCAGAGTTCGGGGTTCTGGGGATTCTTCTTCCTGGCCATGGTGAGGACCGCCCTAGCTTTACTCAGCCCATTCATCTTTTCTTCCAGATTAGCAAGAGAAAGCCAAAGGTGTATGCAACTAGAGCAATGCTTCAGACCCAACTCGTAAGCTTCCTTAGCCTTCTCCAAATGACCCAGCCTCTCCTCTAGCTGTCCAAGCATCAGCCACAATTTGAAGAACGAAGGGAAGCGTTTCAACCCTTCATCCAACAAGCTCCTCTCTTCATCAGTATTCCCCAATTCTCTCTCCACAATCGCAGATTTCATCCACACTCTTTCCGTGCCTCCTCTTTCTCGGGCTTTGGCAAGAAGCATTCTAGCTCTCTCAGGTTCATGATTCTCAAATTCAAGCTTAAACGCCGCAAGCCAAATCTCCTCAGAATTGGGAATAGCAGCATAAGCTTCTTGAAGAATTGCCCGCGCCGCAGGTACATCTCCAGCAAGCCACTTCTCTTTAGCACCCATAAGCCACAAAACCTCAGCCTGAGGACGGTAAGTAACTGCCTTACGAAGCAAAGCATCAAGGGATTCCCTCGTCCCATGGCTCTTCTCAAGCTGCGCGGCTTTGAGCCATATGCTCTTCTTTGTCAAGAACACACTGAGTGCATGAGCATAAATAGCTCTCGCCGTCTCAATCGAACCCCTTTTCTTACACTCCTCCGCATCCGCCACCCAAGTCCTCTTTCTATCCTCTTCCTCCACCCCGATCCCAATTGTATTCGCAATAATGGCCTGGCAAGTCACTACCGACCCGGCACGCTCAGCAGCCTCAGCCTCCTTCATCCAAGCCTCCCTATCAATCTCCAAACCCTCTCTCTGCAATGCCCTTATACCCCTCTCTATAATCTTCCCCACCATTCCTGTATTCCCATTTGCCTCCTCCAACTTTGCTGCCGTTATCCAGATCGCTGGCTCCTTGGTCAGTCTCTCCCTGGCCCTATTCAGCACCTTCTTAGCACTCTCATACGTTTCCAACCTCGCCAACGCCAGCCACAGTTCTACATGCAACGGACAACATTCCACCGCCCTATGAAGCAACAACCTCGCGTCCTCCTCGTTCGCGAGCTCCACAACCGCCTTCCATAGACGAACTGAATCTGGTATATGCTCCAACCCTTTCCTCAACACCCTGCTCTTCTTATTCACATCGTCGTTCTCCAATTTCGCTGCCTGCAGCCAGAGCTTAACCGAACTGGGTATGGACTTGACGCCTTTCGCGATGACCGCTTTGGCCTCTTCCGGACTCGCTAGCCTACAGGCCTCCAACCACACGTCTTCACTCTTTGGACACTGCTCGCAACCCTCCTTAATCAACTGCCTCGCCGCCTGAATCTTCCCCGCCACCTCTTCAAGCCTGGCGGCGGCAATCCAACCCGGCGGATGTTTCGGATTCGTTTGAGTCACGCTCTTAAGCAACAGCCTTGCCTTCTTGATATCCGAAATCTCGGCATCGCTCGTAATCTTCATACTTTTCAAATCAGTGAGATACCCTTTCGGGTCAACAACGGTTTGTCCCGAAACCGAATCCGAGAGCCGATCCAATTTCAACGACAGCACGGTCCCTCTTCCTTCACCCACCGCTGTCAAATCCGTGACAGGAGTTTGCGCCCACGGCGTTTCGGTGCCACCAGCAGCTCGGCTCTTGGGGTCCAATGCTGTGACATGCTCTTGCTCTTGTCGAGCTTTTTCTAGAAGCGTGTCTGGCACCGGCACGAAGCTCTCGAACCGCTTTTTCTTGTTTCGCAAGGAATAATCTCCAATTTCTGGGATGCTCTCCCACTCTTGGGTCGATAACGTATACAATTTCCTCTTCAAATCCGCGAACTGTTCGGTGATTTTCGGATTTGACGCGCGGTACTTCTCGATCTCCTGTTTCAACCGTGCCTCTCTCCGGTCCTTGCGCCGCGAGTCCATTCGCTTGTCGATGGCTTCCCAAACGGCGTCGGCTTCCTTGTCGTCCTCGTCATACTCGGCCGAGGCGAACAGGCCGACATCATTTCCTTCGAACTCGTCGAACTTCTGGTTCTCATCGTAGCCCTTATCTTCGGCGTCTTCAGCTTCATCGGCGTCCTCATCGCCGGGCTTCCCTCGGCCTCTACCGACCCCCGAGGGACCACCGACCGCAGCAGCGGAGCGGTCAGGGAGGTCTGGGCGGCACGGGCAGGACCGATATCGGAGCGGGTAGTGAATCCCGTGGCACCACGACCCAACCCGGCGACATAGTTGGGAGGGGGCTTGGAATTGAGGAACTCGAGCTTGGGCTTGGGGGGTGGGACGTTGGGTGGCTGGGTACCACCGAGGAGAGGAAGATGGAGGGTGAGGGTGGAGAGAGGAGTGACGCGGAGGTCGGAGAGAAGGACAACGGCGTCGTATTCTGGAGGAGGGAGAGGGTGACTGTGGGAGAGGAACAAGGTTCGGAGGAGGTGGATGGGAATTTGGGTGTGGCGGTGAATGGAGAGCTTGAGGGAATGGAGGGTTGTGGTATTTGGATCTAGGGTTAGGGATAGGGTTTTCTGGTTTGGGATAGTGATGAACACCATGTTGATGAGAATTTGCACGAGTGAGTTGCTCGAAACTCTGAAAGTCTTGAACCTTCACTTGGATTTGGAAGCTGAAAGGCCATTTATTGTGTCCAAAACGTCACAATCCTTATGGATCATAGGTGTAGTGGGCTTCATGTCCGTGCATTGAGTAGCCCAAGTCGGACAAGGTGAGGCTGGTGAGCTAAATGTTTTCTTCATTTTTAATTTTATTATTTTGAATCAAGGTCGATTTTTAATGGTTTTTTATTTAGCAATTGACTCATTGGGGGATAAAATGAGTTGGGTCAGCCCGTTGGCAGTTTATCATCAAAATGAAAGTATTTCATAAGACAAGTTAACTTACGCACGTAAAAGGAAATTGTTTCATAAGTATAACTCAATTGCTCGAAAGAAAGAAGTCTCTATAAAGAGAGGAAATCTCTTCAGATTTGAGAGAGACTTGATTACGCATAGAAACTCCAAATCTTCTCTCTTTCTGAAGATAGCATCTTCTTCAACCTCTAAGAAGTCTAATATACTTTATTGTATTGAGTCATAGCCCTAGGTGAGGCCATGAGAAATTGTACAATCATCAAACTTTAGTAGATTTCATCCCAAAACAACATATGGACGTAGGCCTTTATGCTAAACTATGGATATATATATATATATATCTCTATTTACATTATATATATATATATATATATATATATTTCTTGTTTATTCTCATCGACGAACATGTGAGTTCCATATCGACGCCCAAACCACCATCAATCGTGGACTTTTTGACTGCATCATCGTAGCCTCAAACTACCACTGTGTTCCTTCCTTTTTGACCTGTTGTGCAAATTTATGATTTAACATTACTTACAAACTTAATTTAAATAGACTATATAATTTGAGATTATTAGAAATATTAAAATATAACATTGAGAATAATATTATTCAATTAAATAATCATGATAATAAAATCAATTTTGCTAATTGATCAGCTAAAAAGCGAAATGATATGGATTGCTAAAATGATACTCTAAGGCACTATTCACAGTTATTCTAGCAGTTTAGATAAGATTTAGACCGCCACTTCTCTGAAAGCATTGTTCTTGCCTCTCTCTCTTCTCCCTCCTTGGAGCTCGTCCATTCGTTGGGTGATCCCTTGCTCTCAAGTGTTTGGTCGTCATCTTTTCCTATACCGCACATCTCACGTAGTGAATCCAGTCTAGGGCCAAATCACGGTTCTTGATGAGAAAATCGATCTCCCGTGCTTCGTCTCTCTCTTCCCTCCCGTCTAAAATTTTGTAACTTCACTCTCATGCTCCTTTCTCTTCCTTTCTCCTGTCCTGATTTCATCCTTTCTCTCTCTCACGTGCTTCTGTGATCCTTTCTCTCTTGCGTTCGTGCTCCTATCCCTCCCTCCTTCCCCCCTCTCTCTCTCTCTTTCTCTCTCTCTCTCTCTCTCTGGGATTCTAGGACAAAGCCGATTATTGCAAACTCGAAACGGTGTAGACCAGATC